>NC_041361.1:13923180-14008180 GCF_900634415.1 Cottoperca gobio
CATAGTTATAGATATTTAATTTGTCCAGATTCTTTACTATATATTTTTATGACCAAAGTTTTTAGAGTTTTTCACATTTTTCCATAACATCATAACACAATAAATGACAGAAAAAACCTCTGTTTTTATAAGCAATGAAAGAAAAAGGATAATCATGTCGATAAAGAAATTATAAATAATAATTATAAAATATACATACAATATATATAACAATAAATATATATACATATATTATATAGAGAGAGATAGAGAGAGAGATACAGCTATATATATATGTTTCTAGATAGGTATATATATATATAGGTCTATCTGGATAGCTAGAGATCTCTCTGTCTCCTATGGATATCTCTCATATCTATCTCTCTATATAGATATGTCTATCTTATATATATATACGTATAGACCCCTTCCACGTATATATATCTATATCTGTATATCTATAGATACATATAATCTGTAAGATATCTATATACATATCTCTCCACTATAAGACGTGTCTATGGTCTATATAGGTATATATATATATGTATATATATACATATCTATATGTATATATAGATCTTTGTATAGAGATAGACATATATAGATGTCTATATATGTATCTATCTCTATATAGTATATTATCTCTATATGTATATATATATATCTCTCTCCCTGTGTATATCTGTTAGGAGACTCCTGTTATATATGTCTATATAGATAATAATATGTCTAGAGAGATATCTATCTAGATCCTGTAGATCTATATATATAGATCTACTCTCTCTATATATATCCTATCTAGATATGTATAGATTTCTAGAGAGACTACTCTCTCTATCACCTATCTCTATCTATCTCCGTGTCTATGTATAGATCTATCTTATATCATCTATCTCTCTATCTAAGGAGACTCTCTCCATATCTTATCCCATCTATCTCTCTCTCTATCTATATATATCCATATATCCTAGATATGTGATATCTAGATCTCTATATATCTACCTAGCTAACACATGTATATATACATATATACCCCCATTCTCTATATAGATCATATATATGTATATATTATATGTTATATATATATATATATATACTGTGTATATATGTATATATAGCATGTGTATATATGTATATACTATTAGATAGGTATATAATATATATCTGTATGTATAGATATCTATATATATATATATAGATATATCTAGATAGATACGTATATATAGATGTATATATTTATATATAGAGAGATCTATAATTCTACACTGATATATATATATATACGTGTATATGGTATATATATATATATTATGTATATATATATATGTCTTATATATTAATATATATATGTATACTCTATGTATATATATATATATATATATATGTATATATATATGTATATATATAATATATTATACCTGTGTATATATGTCTATATACATGTGTCTATATGTAATATATATTATAGCTGTATATATATAGTCTATTATACCATTATTATATTATCAATGTCTATATATTATATTCTACTATATATCTACGATTATATTATATGTTAATTATATTTATACTTATAGATAATAATATATATACACATATCTATTATATAGTACGTATATCTGTACTAATGTATATATAGTCTATTATGTATCTATATATATATGTATATATATGTATAATATATATATATATATCATATTAATATATAATAATATAATATATAGATATATATATATATATATATATATATATATATACATATATACGTATGCCCTTTCATTGAGGATTTTATTCCAAATGAAGACCATGCATAACGTTTAATTTAGCTGAACCTTGCTGTAAAACTTGAACTCTCTGTGCTTTAAAGTTTGGCCTGAGGAAGACTGAGACACACACACACACACACACACACACACACACACACACACACACACACACACACACACACACACACACACACACACACACACACACAGTCTACTTTACCACACCAAGATGAGTGCAGCTTGATAGATTAAAAATGCTCACACTGTGTTCTTCACTATTGTAATCCTTGAAGCCTGAAGTAAATAGCACAAATAAAACAACAGTGACACAGTGAGAGGTTCAGTAGCTTACAGAGCTGATCCAATCGATGTAGGAGCTGACTTGTGTGAAGACGGTGGGCTTCTTGGCGAAATTGCAGCTGAGCCCGGAGCCAAAGCTGACGATGCCGTGAACCTCCCAGGCACCGTCCGTCTTCTGACAGTTCAAAGGGCCGCCAGAGTCGCCCTGAATCATGTGAGAGGAAACATATGATGCAAACTCCACAATTAACAGTAACTTCTTGTCCTTGAAAGACACACAGTGTTAGTGTTTACATCTAACATTTCTTAGGATACCTTACAGACATTTCTTTATTTATATGTTTTCTAACTTTTAACTGACAGTCTTCGTCTGAAATACTGAATGTTATTTACAACAGAAAAGACTTTTAGGTTTTCAGATTTGTGGGGGAATAGCAAACCGTATCAGAGGAAGACTCAGTTAAAGGACTAAAATGTACAAATTACAGAGCACTTACTGTTTGTTACAGTTATTGTTATCATTCATTAAACGATTAATCGTTTGGTACGTTATTTGTCAGAAAAAGCCAATTACAATTTCCCGACACCATTAAACACAAGTTGATATTTATTATATTATTATAAAATATAATATTAGATTTTGTTTGACATGTTAAGTTAAAATCATATTGAAATGAACAATATATGTACTCTTTTCTCCACAATAAGTAAAGAATTTAAATAAAACAAAGAATAGTCCTCTGTATAACACATGACAGATAGTCACAAAGCGTTGGTGCTACAGTACAATGTGTCATTTTAGACTCACGTTGCAGCCAGACACGACTCCATCTCCACCGGCACAGACCATGGTGTCCTTCACCTGAGCACCCCACCAGTCACGCTTGGTGCAGGTGGCGTGGTCCACCACGGGCAGGAGAGCCTGCTGCAGGATGTCAGCAATGGGACCTCCGGCTGTGTGGAGGAGAGATGCAGATGAGCTCAACTACAACTCAGGTAGAAGGCTGATGAGAAACTTTAGGCAAGAAAATATATTCCATCTACCTTGTAAAAAAACTGATAAAAAACTATCATTTAAGAATAATATTAAAAAATACTACAAACAACAAAAAGGTCTCCTTTACAATTACTTTTGTAGTAAAGTACAAACACCTTAATAGCTGAAGCTCAAATAATAAGATAACACTGTATACTTACCTAAATACAAAGAAACTTAGTATAACCTCTTATTAAAACTGCAATAAATATTGTGATAAACATTTTGAATATAAAGTTGTTCCCTTGCCCTTCGGGTAATTAATTCCCAAAACACATTTGTGCGTCAGAGACACTCTTGATTGATCATAAAAGAAAAAACGGTTTATTATTATTAATATTATGCTGACACTGAGATTATGCCGTTGGACTAAAAGTGTTTTTCTGCTTAATAATTGTTATTAATACCATATTTCCCCAAACTGAGATAAATATTCCCTACACTTTATACGAACCTAAATGCAAAGAAACTGTTAGTATAATATTTTATTAATTTTAATTTTAATTTTAATTTTAATTTTAATTTTAATTTTAATTTTAATTTTAATTTTAATTTTAATTTTAATTTTAATTTAATTTAATTTAATTTTTAATTTTATTATGGGGAGGTTCTGCAGGACGGGGGTGATGTGGCCACGGGAGCGGGTGTGGGTGAGGAGACGGGCGGCAGAGTTTTGGATGTGTTTGGATGGTGTGCTGTAGTGGAGGCTGTTGCCGTAGTCGAGTCTGGATGAGATGAAGGCGTGGATGAGGGTTTCGGCAGCAGGGAAGGAAAGTGATGGGCGGAGACGAGCTATATTGTTTAGATGAAAAAAGGCAGTTTTGGTGATCTGATTAATGTGGTTCGTGAAGGTGAGGTTGCTGTCGAAAATGACTCCAAGGTTCTGGATGTGTGGGGAGGGAGACAGAGGGGAGTTGGTAATGGTAAGGGACAAGTTGTTTTTGCTGAGGGATTTGGGACTGATAATGAGCATGTCAAATTTATCACAGTTGAGTTTTAGAAAGTTGTTTTGCATGAAATTGGGATGGATTTTGTAGAGATGTAGAGCTGGACGTCGTCAGCGTAGCAATGGAAATGGAGGCCATGGCGCCGTATGATGTGACCGAGGGGGAGGAGGTAGAGGATGAAGAGGAGAGGACCAAGCACCGAACCCTAGGGGACGCCTTGGGACAGAGGAGCAGGGGAGGAGGTGCAGTTGTTGATGTTGATGAACTGTTGCCGGTTTGTGAGGTAAGACTTCAGCCAGGAGAGAGCAGTGCCGGTGATGTTTGGGGAGGTTTTGAGACGGGAGAGCAGGATGGTGTGGTGGATGGTGTCAAAAGCTGCAGTGAGGTCGAGGAGGATGAGAATGGTGAGGTGTACAGAGTCGGAGGAGAGGAGGAGGTCGTTGGTGACTTTTAGGAGCGCTGTTTCTGTGCTGTGTTGTGAGTGGAAGCCGGATTGGAATGGTTCAAACAGATCGTTGGAGTTGAGGTGGGTTTTGAGTTGCGTTGAGACTACGTGTTCTAGTATTATCTGAGTTATCTGGAGCTTAAAATAAAAAATGAGGCAGATTTTGAGTCAAAGAGAGGCAGGAGATTGGGCACTAACTGTAGAGGCGACCCCATCCCGTGACATAGCAGGACTCGTTGTGGGGCAGGATGAAGCCAGCAGCCGGGAGACAAGCAGCCATGATGCTGTCGGAGAAGGTGACGGGGGACTCCAGCTTGATCAGGGCGATGTCGTTACTGGAGAGGAAACATAGATTTGGATTCAGACTTGCATACATTTTCAATAAAGTCTAACAATTCACACCCACAACCTTAGTGAGAAGTGATTCTTTTACCGGATGAAGAAGGGGTTCCACTTCTCATGCACAACAATGTTAGCGGTGCCCATGAACACAGCACCCTCCTCTGTCTGAATCAGGTTGTGCTTTCCCATGGCCACTCTGTACTCCTTGCCACTGCTGCAAGTTGACAGAGAGAAGAATATGAAGCAGGAAGTGATTTATTATCTCCGAAATCCTCTTCTAGTATTTCCAGCCAATTACAAACACGTTTTGTGGAATCTATATGGAAATATCGAGCTCATAACAAGCATTTTAATCTAAGTTAAAAAAGTGGAGAAATGTGCTATAGTGGGTTACCCATCAGCTTGCAATCTGCTGAATAAGTCTCTTATATACATTTTATCACTTGATTCTGGGAATTCCTCAAATCAAGTAAAAATGTATTGGAAACAAATTTAATAACTTCACAATTGACATGTTTTACCATTCCAAACAGCATGATCCATGTCACTGATTGCAAATATAGATATTTGTATCATTGAGTTATGGTAACTTGTCATCATGAATAGTTCTGGGCTCCACTGTTTCACCTGATGCAGTGAGCAGCAGTGAGGACCCACTGGTCAGAGATCAGAGTGCCTCCACAGGTGTGTCTCCACTCGCCCTGTCTGTTGTACTGCAGGGAAATCTAAAACATACATATGAACACAATCACACACTTACTTTTCACAGGCACGCGTGCAGCTGTGTCACTCTTCCCAATATGAAATGCACCCTTAAGCCAGTTCCAAATATGTATCAGAAAGTGTTCTGTTTTTCTGTGCCTTTGAATGATTGTTTTCTGTACTGCTCTTTTATTTCCGTTATTTAATAGGGGGCAACTTACTGCACTGTAACCTATAACTGTATTTCTGGTTTAATATTTGTTCTGTTTTAATCATCAATTTTTATTCTGTTTTAAAGTGTTTATTTGATCTTTTTATTGTCTTTTAAACATTGTTCTAATGCATTTCTTCGCCTGTGATGTAAAGCACTTTGGCCTCTGTGTTTGAAAGATGCTATAGAAATGAGCCTGCCTTCAAAATTCAACAATGCTTAATATACATACTTTACTGTTTACTTGATCTATTAGCCTATAATTAACTTTCCTCTCATGAAGTCCACAGTGTGCAGTTGATTTTTTCATGTTTTACCTGCCAGGGCCAGCTGCTAGGCCTGACGTCCTCTCCTCCAACCACCCTGGTCACCACAGGGGGGAAGGTGGGCAAGCCGCACCCGTAGGCTGAAACGGCAGAGACAGCAGAGACAGCAGAGACAGACTCTTAAAGCACAACTGTTCATCTGCATTCAGTTTGTAGAGAAAGCTGAAATACTGTATGTGTATTTAACACAAGAAAGATGGCTGTAAAAGTGTTGTGTGTGTGAAAGGTCCTTACCACCAGCAACAAAGAGAGCCAAAACCACAAACTTCATCATGTCTGAATCGCCACAGTTGTGAAACATCTGATATATTTATACATTTCATGATGTTATGCAACCTACAAAAGCTGGATCACATTCCTGGAAATGTTGCGTTTGATACGAGGGTGGAGCTAAGTGGACATCGAAACAGCCAGAAATTACCAGAATTACTAATAAGTGTCCTGAGTGTATAATTTAAGACTTGTTTGTTGAACAAGTCAGTGTAATAAAGACTTTTAGCTTTTATCATCAAGAGCTGGAGTTGACACAAAGAGCCTTACTCTATATCAAATGTAGCCCTTCCCTTCTGCCCTGAGTTTCTTTACAAAGAAGCGTCGAGCTGAAGTTTCCATTGCTTATGAAAGCACTGAATGTTTCCTGTGACTGTATTGTAGTACAATTAGGCAGTAAAAAGTTATTAGTACAATGTAATACTTATATATCTACACAAAAACAAGTCAGTTAATAAAGTTTGATTGCAACAGCAGTGGTTATTCCTCCGCATTGATCCACCAACTTATTGCAAATATGTGATTTTAAATAAATGTCTCTACAACTGTTTATGAAATTGTACGGTAAAATGCAACTTTATCCTTACTAAACATTAGTTTTTGATTCGTAAAAATCTGTTTAATTATCATGTTTAATTATTTGCTGCTTTAGTGTTTTATGTGTTTAAACACTGATGTGGAATTAATTAAACTAAATGGCTTTTCTGTATAATATTTCAATTTGTTCACAAATATTTCAAACATTTACAAAAATGCACATTGCATTACATATTTTGCAATTTAAATTAATGTGTAAACATATACAGTGAGATACATTCAAAAGCATAATTTCTGTTCCCCAGACCATAAACTGACTTCTAAGCCTGGCAGCTCAACTTGTATAGACCATTTTAAATTGATAGAGTGTTATTTATTTATTTATTTATTTATTTATAAAAGAGCTGACCAGCTCAGGTCACAGTGAGACATCTGTGAGCTTCACACAGAGGTAGCGTGGGGCAGATAAGGTGTATTTGGGGATATCTGTAGTTACTTATCTCCAAGGTTGATTTATTTTTCCTATGAACTTGCCCTGGCTGCTCTGAGCAAAATGTTAAGCAACACATTTAAAGTCTTTTAACAGGTCTGAGCAAAGCACTATATAAGGAAGAGCACGTCCCCCTGAACCTCTACTGTAGACTTTCAACATGAAGTTTGTGATACTGGCTTTGTTTGTGGCTGGTGGTAAGCTCCGATATGCGATATTCCAGACAGCTGAATGTGTTGCTACATACAACTGTCCACATTTGTTTTACATGAAGTTGTCTAGAAATGTGATATGAAGCATTTAGTTCAACACGTTCACATTTTATCCTTATGCTGATGAGTAAGATTTTAGATCCTGATCATAACATCTCCATGTTCTGTACTGTTGTTTGTTAGCCTACGGGTGCGGCCTGCCCACCTTCCCTCCCATCGTCACCAGGGTGGTTGGTGGAGATGATGTCCGTGAGAATAGCTGGCCCTGGCAGGTACAGTATGCCCATTTAAGACTTCTTCTTTAAATGGTGTGTCTTCTGTCCTAAAGTCATAACACGTGTCATTGTTTGTTCTCCTCAGGTGTCTCTGCAGTACAAGAGTGGCAGCAACTTTTACCACACATGCGGCGGTACTCTGATCTCCAACCAATGGGTCCTCACTGCTGCTCACTGCATCAGGTGGGTTTGAAAAAGCTAAATAAATCTGAAATCAAGAAGGTATACGAGGCCCAGCGGAGAAAGAGAGCCAGGCAGGCCGATGGTACACAGAGTGGTAGAGGCAGTAAGGAAGGAGAAATACGTTTGTGTGCTTTACTCTAGCAGTCTGATAAGTAAGCTACACAGAGATGGCTTAACAAGGCAGTTCAGTCTGAAGGCATCACTGATTGTTAGTATCCTTTATTTTTTATGTTTATTGACAGCCAGAGGATTTACAGAAGATAATTACAAAACTTTACCTCATGCCTGCTTTGAAAAATATACTGTGCATCACAACAACATGAGCTGCAAATAAGAAAGAAAGAAACACTCAAGCAAAAAAAACCAATCAAACAAACATCCAGGTTCAAATCCATTTCCATTAGATTCATCATCATGATCAATGAAACACATGTACATGTAATACAACAATGACATGCTTAATATTGTAATATTGTTTACTTACTTAGTATTTTTACTTTTAATCCGTGAAATCATTTTTAAGAAAACCCTATTTTATAGAAATGAGAATAGGTAGTCCCCCCCTTTGTTTACATTGGCATCAATTTAAACACTGTGAGAGTTAAATGAACCCTGTATATGAACAGCAGTAGCCCTGCAGTAATATAATGGCAGTGAAGGTGCTTGTAATAAGTAAGTTGGGTGTTCTGATAACGTGTGGTTGAATAGATTCTAGATCAAAGCAAGTCTGATTCTTGTTTCTGTTTGTGGCCGAGCAGCAGTCTCACCTACAGAGTCTACCTGGGAAAACACAATCTGGATTCCAACAACGAGGCAGGTTCCATCGCCATCAGCCCCGCCAAGATCGTCGTCCACGAGAACTGGGACTCTTACAGAATCCGGTGGGCTGCGTCATTTCCCTTCTTCTAGAAGATTGTGCTGCTGTGACTATTTTTGTTTTAAGTGTTCTGCCCAATGCTAAATGTGTTTTTTTGCATTCATGCTCTAGTAACGACATCGCCCTGATCAAGCTGGCAACTCCTGTCACTTTCTCTGACTCCGTCATGGCTGCATGTCTTCCCAACTCTGGTGACATCCTGTCTCATGGTGCTCCCTGCTACGTCACCGGCTGGGGTCGTCTCTGGAGTAAGACAATGCTGGCAACATATCTGTCCTCTCATATCTTTAAAGTTATATCAATTCCCCAGTCAAAGTTTTGTTAGCATGGCAACTTCTTCCACCTTCTCTCCGTTTTAAGATACATTTAGAGTTGCACACTGAATTGGAACACCGTTGAAGTGGTTGAGTCTGTTATTTACCCCCACTAATGAAAATATTAATAATCTTGGAACACAGATATTTAATGATTTACACCTCTTTCTTACATTTTCGCAATTGTAGTAAAAACGATCCGTTGTTTTCATCCACTTATGATGGGAATTCGAGCTATTAAAGCAGGTTTTGGATAAGGTGGTCTTGACTGCAGCTCTGAATCTGAATGCCCTGTTCTCTTCTAAAGCTGGAGGTCCTATCGCCGACGTCATGCAGCAGGCCCTCCTCCCTGTCATCAGCCACTCCACCTGCTCCAGGAGTGACTGGTGGGGCAGCCTGGTCACCACCAACATGCTCTGTGCAGGAGGAGACGGACAGCTGGCTAGCTGCAACGTGAGTCTGATTGGCTTTAATTAACAAACTCACGATGTTTAATAACCGTTTAATTTAAAACTACACCGCAGCCTTACACTCAAGCTTATCTCTACATTTCATTTTTTCTAAAAGCATTTGCCAACTTGTGTGAATGTTTTTCAGGGAGACTCCGGCGGTCCTCTGAACTGTGAGAACCCTGATGGGTCCTGGGACGTGCACGGCGTGGTGAGCTTCGGCTCCAGCATGGGCTGCAACTACCCCAAGAAGCCCTCCGTCTTCACTCGGGTCAGCGCCTACATCTCCTGGATCAACAACGTGAGTGAAAAAGCAATGGATATAACACATATTTATACAGTGTCCCATGACACACTAGATACAGAAGCAAAACCTTTTCCCTCTGTGGAGATCGATCCGCTCTCTGTTTACCGGCGTTAAGACTCATCACACAGCAGACCTTCAACCACTGACGGGCTGTGTTTGTTCTGATTACATGGCTCCTAATATTAGACAACTATCTGAGAAATTGTTTTATTCTAATCACTTCAAAATGGAAGTAATTTTCCAGAAATTATACAAATGATGAAATATCAATTACACAACAGACAGTAATTATTATCTCAATTTGAATTTGAGTCAGTAGCTCAGAAGAGTTGAGTTTTTAAGAAGCGCAGGTGCTCTAGTGCCCTCTAGTGGATTGTTTTAATAATATTATTATTATTATGCTTTCTTTTCCCCCCCAGGTGATGACCAAGAACTAATATGTTGGATGGTTCGTGTACTTAGTGGTTGCTGCTGCGTATCAAATAAAGAATGTAGTGGCTAATACCGTGTCTTCTGTGTTTTCTTAATCCAACATCAAAATGGTATTTATGTGTCTTAAACCCCACTCTTCTAAAGCCTACACTGAACTTTACATGTTATGTGTTTCTTCTTCTAAAGATCTGAATGTCATGTTAATTGTCTCACGTGATTTGAAACACTCTGGATGACTTTCAGCTACAGTCATATGTTTAGTTATGGATCATCTCCTTCATAAAAAGACCTGTCATCAACTGATAATGTTTCCTGACAGCTCATTTTTAGATTCACCATATAATAAACATTTGGATATGAGAGAAATGTTGAGTGTTTGAAAGGTGCATCCATCTGTTATTGTGGCACAAGGTCACATTTGTTTGCTACACCTAAATAAAAACAAGCCATGAGCTTTTATGTGCCTTCATGTGTTAAAGTTATATATATAAATTGATGGTGTAAACTATGTTTCAAACCCCCCAAAGCCAGAATATCATTCTGCTTTTGTTGTGGCATAAAATACAGTACGTCCACTTTCAGAATACAGGCTCTGAAATAATATCAAAGCTCTCTAAGGTACTGTACGTATTTATTAGCTGTATTTAAAAGTTTTATTTTTGGGATACTCAAGTAGCTTAAAGCTAATTTAAAACACGTGTTAAATTCCAATAGGTGAACTGGGACACAGCAGGTCATGGATCTGACTTCATGGTGTTAACACAAAGAATCACTTGTGTGGCTTATTAAATGAACTGTTTTGTTTTGCACTTTGTGTATGGGGGAAAGGTGTTTGTGGAAGTAAACGATTTACACTTTCGACAATGTCCACTTTTAGTAAACTAGTAAACAAACCACCTCTGAAGTGGCATCTCACCCCGTCCCTGGAAAACACTGATGTAGTTATTGGAATGTCCCTATTTTACCTGCTTTGTTCACAGATTCAGATAATGTGTTTGAAGTAAGACAATCTTATAGTTGAAATGTTCATTTACATAGCGTAAAAGCAACGACTATGTGTAAGTTAGAAAAGTTAGATGTCTAAAATGCAACATTTCTACCAAAATGAGTCCATTTCAACAGACAAGCTATAAGAGGTACGTTGCTAAGTACATGATTGTGTATGCAAGTTAACATTAGAGGTGGATTTCCTCTTTGTTTGTCGGAACAAGTCTTCTTAAATATATAACTTTGGTCCATTTAACTTTGGATTGCAGTGCCAGTATGTTACACAAATTATTTCAAGAATTTGTTTTCTAATGTTCATGAGATCCCTTAAGTGTTGTACCAAGTCCCAGGACTTTCCTTAACCCTCCTGTTGTGTTCCGGTCAAATCTGACCAATTTACTACTTTCATCAATCATAAATATTGTGTTTTACATTTGATTGCTTCAAGGCCTTATGCTATCCTCCACAATAGGCATTAGAACATATACAATTGCCACTTTCATTGAATTTTGAGTGGTTTAGTCAACTTTGTTACATCTATGGTGTTCCCGGTGAATGGGTAACCCTAGATTAAACACACACACACACACACACACACACACACACACACACACACACACACACACACACACACACACACACACACACACACACACACTGATGTTCTGTGAATTTGGTCTCTGTTTTGATTTTCCTTTTTTTCTTTTACAATAAATGTTAATTACATTAAATAAAAAATAATTAACTATATTATATATGTATATTAACTGCAGTTATTCATGTAAACCAGTAGTCTGAGACATTGTTTACAGCTGAAAAGGCTGTTAAATAAAATGTGTTGATGTAAGAGCTGTTAAAACAGATTTGAGCGGGAACACCAAAGTAAGGGGGGAGAAACGAACACAATAAGAGTGTTAATCAAGTCTTTTTCACCATTTCACATCGAAAATGGGTTTAAAGTTTATATCTTGATGCAGGTTTAGCATATCCAAATGTATGATGTTATGTATACTCTTTGTATTGATAGCACCATCATGCTCATCAATGTTGGATAAACATCCTAAAATACATTTGTCTGTATCGTATGTTTTAGAAATAGAGGAGCAGACAGTGAATATTCGTGACTCAAAGAGGACAAGGCTTTTTTAAAGTGCAGGACAGGGACAGGTAAAAGGGTACTACTTCAGACTAAAACATATTTGCAATTATGATAATTTTCTATACCCACTATGGACCACTCTCCCCTGGGAACTGACACACAGAAACCATTATAAAACCCACTTTCCAATACAAATATTCTATGTTACAGGTTCTTTAGTCACAACCCCAATTACTATCCTGTCTTGTACCTGAAAGATCTCATTTATAACCGTGATGTTCCACAGTAATTATTAACAGAGAACGACGGTTCCCCTATTTTGCTCCCAGGGCTCATTTGCATGTTAATTATCATTAACATCAAAGGAAAACAAGTAATGGCAGTTAAATAAATAACCTTTAATTTATCCTCTGCTTGGATGATATTGTAATGTTAATGCTTTTGGGCAAGATCAACAGTGGAACAAATACTGTACATCACATTATCAATCCATATCAAGACAAGTGACTATTAGGTAGTGAAAATGGTCTAAATATGTACATTTATTTTTACTCAATGAATATTAAGTAAAATATTTATATTTATATATTTATAAAGTATTTGAAGTTATAAAAACTGCCAGAGAGATGGGTCGGACTAGATGTATAAGCTTCGGACAGATGATTCTTTCTTTATTTAATGGGAATGCCATAAACTTTGATCACAGGAAGGAAATTGTTTCTGATAAAACTGTGATAAATATTACTGTACGAGTGTCAGAATAAAGGTCATCAGTTGGTTTTATGCATTTCCAGTGGAATTTTATAAAGCAACATTTGCTTGTTGTTGACATTTCACAGAGGATGAATTGTATATCATTTATTCTACGTAGGATATTCGTCTGTAAATATTTGCATGTCTCTTTCCATAAAATGACGGAACTTAATAATTAACACCTTGGCACCTGAAATGAGTCATTTACTGAAAAATGGCAGGGGTCTATTGGTAAGTTAAAGTGTGTCTGGAAATAGCTTTATTTTGCCTCAAGATGGCGACAGATTACTATTTAGGAGCCTTTCCACACAGCGAGGAGGCCGCTGCACCTTTGCATTGTCCACACAAGAGCTACTTCATACATTTGAACCGTGTGTTCGACTAAGCAGAATTTAGACCACAATGGCACATAACACATTGATTAATCATATATACTGTATATTGTAAGCCTCTGCATATTACTTAAGATGATAATACCCATGTTTAGATTAACACATTTGTTATGCATTATTTTAGCCAACAGTAATCATGTCATTAATGAAGCAATAAGGATTACTTAACATTTTAAAAACCGTGAGGTGAAGCTAAATGACAGAGAATAAACAACACACATTGAATGTTACTGTACTTCATATGTAATGGGTGGATAGTGGAGAATATTTATTCTATATTTTGAGTAGTATAATGCAAAAATGGTCCTGATTGTTTAATGTTTTAATGTCAGAACTGGAGTTTATTGTTTTTATTTTTTTTGCTGAAATCAGTCAATGTGATGTAATTTATATTTGTTTACTAAGGCTAGAATTTAAAACTATTAATGTAATCCGAGGTACTGGTGACATACTGTAAAATCTCTCAATTTATTTTAGCTGTCACTGTGGTATACTTCATATCTATACTGTAGAATACACATATAGGCTCACTGGAAGAGCTACACTGCTCCTTTTTCATTACATGTGTGTGTGAGTGTGTGTGTGTGTGTGTGTGTGTGTGTGTGTGTGTGTGTGTGTGTGTGTGTGTGTGTGTGTGTGCGTGCGTGTGTGTGTGTGTGTGTGTGTGTGCGTGTGTGTGTGTGTGCGTGTGCGTGTGTGTGTGTGTGTGTGTAGCTAGTGCGTACATGAAAATGGATTTGTTCGACAGAAACACAGAAATCTGCATCGTTGTCGAACAGATTTACTTTGACATGAAGCAGCCTGTGTCTGCCTGTGCCTCGGACACCAGCAGGTGTGAGGTTTCCAGTCCATGCACTGAACCCAACAAGCAGTAATGTTGAACAAATGTAACCTTTCAGCCTCTCCTGTGCTGCGATGAGATGTTTTTGGCACTCTGCAGAATTCCTGGATGGCTCTCTCTGACTCGGCTTTGACCCTCGCCCATCTGTTACCATGTCCCGGGTTAGAAGGCTACCAAATGCTACACATGTTGTTGGCCTCAGGGTGTGGGCAAAATGTTTCGGGTGTGCGATGGATGCTGTGATGAACTGTTAGGGTAGACATTTGTCCTGTGTGTGTGTGTGTGTGTGTGTGTGTGTGTGTGTGTGTGTGTGTGTGTGTGTGTGTGTGTGTGTGTGTGTGTGTGTGTGTGTGTGGACCTTTTTTAAGTTCAAGCACAGTTGAACCAACTGCATATGCAGTGTATCTGATGGAGACATTACATCTTTTACAGGCTGCAATCACTACACTTTCAAAATTGCTTGTATTTGAATTAGTCTCTCAGTTTCTGGTGCAATAACATTTTCTAAATATAGTTCCAGGTCACATGTAAGTTCAGCAATGAAAAAATAAATGCATTTTCATTTATTAAGTGCTTCTCGATGCCACCCCAGTATTAGGCAGGGCTTGCTGGCCAGGGTGTGTTTGCTGCTGGGAAATGGAGTTTAAATATAGCACACGGCAGAAGCAGTTAAATGGCCCCGCTGCGCAGGCTCTGTCAATGCATATGACCAGTGTTTAGCACCACTTTGTTTCTGAAGAACATGAATTTAAATGTGCCAAGTGACAACCGCAGTGACTTCATGCCAGACATCCTCCAAGTCGCCCATAGACTTTCACTTTGCACTCCTGGGTGTGCTAATCGCCTCCTTCAAATAGGGCCATGAGATCACAATCACATTTTCTTGTTGTAAAAGACCACTGTGAATGAAAAGAGCTGCAGGTGTGATGTTGTGTTAGTGACATTAAATGTGTTCACTTGTCACCTCCTTGACTTTGTGCAATTTTACAAACAGGATTATTGGCTGATGAGATCCCGTTCTTACAATTCAGTTACAATTCCATATTGAAGTTTTATTTGCTTTCATGTGTCCATGTGTAATTCCATGAGTTCTTGTTTCATTGTTATTTTTTATTAAATGCACTACTCAGTGTGTCTGATCTTTATTAGTTTCAGCACTGCATGGTGACACGTCTGTTTTTGCTTTTATTCAATGATACGTCTGTCATAGGCCTGGGAGTTGGTAGTGATATGTTCTATTGTAGCATGCACTGGTGCTGCACTGGATTGCAGACATACAGGCAGACAGAGAATCAAACTTTAATATGAGCACAGTGGAAATGGCCAGTATTGAAAATATTAGTTTTTGACTTTTAGTTGTGCTGTTAACAAGGGGGCAATGCATTATTAAAGTGTTACCGTCCAGGGGGAAAATAGAACCTTTATCGACATGGGCTCAGTGGCCTTGCTGATGTCATCATCACCCTGTGTGCGTGTGTGTACAATGAGGCAGACTCTTCCCGTGTGGGCATCACGGGACAAAGTAGTCTTTATGCAGTGTGCAGAGCTCCAAGGCAGAAACATTGTTGAGCAGTAAAACATTCTGTAACTAAAACCACATGTTCCAGAGTGGAGGACAGACAAACACAGGCAGCCTCTGCAGCTCAGGAGTTGGTGCCCTATCATCAGGGGCTCCTTTTTGACTCCAATGCAACACCCTCGTTCAACATTGTGCATTTTATATGTATCAGGAAACTCAAATCAAGAACAGATTGACTCTGGCACAAATGCTGTGGGATGATGCAGATAGGTGAGAACAAAGGAACACGTTTGAATTGACACATTTTTTAGTACAACTGAACATGTTATTTGCAACTGAGCGTGTACATTTCTTCAACAGATGTTTAAAGAAATGTACACCTTACTTACCTTTGTTTACCTACCATACAATCATACATGTAGATGTTAAAATGTGTCTTCTTGCCAACAGCTAGTGGCTTACAGGCACTAAATAAAATGCCAAACATAACTGCCAATCAGCCATGGAATAACTGCATCAAGGACGCCTTTATTGAGCCGCTATCAGACAAAACTTTAGCAAAATGATCTTCGTTTGTGGGCAAAATCATCTGACTTAACTTCACCGCATGCCATACACTTATATATGTGTGTGTGTGTGTGTGTGTGTGTGTGTGTGTGTGTGTGTGTGTGTGTGTGTGTATATATATATATATATATACATGTATATGTGTAAACACTACTGTCATATCTACCTACCTCATGTATATTAATCATATCATATTTTTTCCATACTTTTTACTGTAATATGTCCTTTTTCATACATATATGTATTTATGTATGTATTATATATATATATATTATATATATATATATATACATATATATACGTATATATATATATATACAATATATACGTATATATATGTATTATATATATGTATATATATATATATATATATATATATATATATACATATATATATATATATATATATACATATATATATATATATATATATATACATATAGATATATATATATATATATATATATATCCTTTTTTATACATGTATGTATATACATATAATATATATATATATATATATATATGTATTTAATATATCTATATATATATATTATATATATTATATATATATATAATACATATATAAATACATACATAATACATATATATATATATATATAAATACATACATAAATACATATATATATATATATATATATATATATATATATATATATGTATATACATACATGTATAAAAAAAGGATATGTTACAGTAGGACAATAGTGCAAAAGTGGTTTGGAAAAAAATATGATATGATTAATGTAACATGTTGCTTTATATACATGAGGTAGGTGGATATGACAGTATGTTTACAGCATGCTTAGGTCTATATTTGTCAGTGATGATTAAAACAACTTTTTTATTTGAAAAAATCCTTCCAAAACTCGCAAAATGCTTTTTCCAAAGCCTCTTTGCGTCTTTAGGCTTTTATTTTATTCTCTCAATGACCTCAGTGGATAACTGTTACCAGAGCTACTGTGTATGCTTAATGGCGGCTACTTAAAGGATTGGAAAACTTGTCAGTTGTGATGTTTTCCTTCTTAAAACTGATGTTCAGACTGGAGCTGCTGATTCACTTCTGTTGTCCAGTGTTGTTTCCATTCTTCTCTCAGTCCAATAAAGTTTTACAATTCCCTCACACAGCTCTTACCCAATGTGCACTGTGGTAATTAGCAAGTTGGTAGTTCATTTTCAATTGATTCCCCACCCTTCTCAGATCATTAGGTGCTTGAAATGTTTAAATGCTTTAAACTACTGCTGCCTCCCTTGGAGGTCAGTCCTAATTAAAGGGACAGTGTGCCACATTAGCCATGCATGGAGTCAAGCCGGTAACAGAATTTAAATCAGTCAGCCCCCAAGGTTAAAACTGAACCCTTGACCCAGACCCAGTGCCCCCATTTCCCTCTTCCTTCTAATGCTTGCTCATACCTTCTTTGCATGGCAGTATGCCTGCACACTTATACCTGAACAAGGACCAAACAATGTTCAACTCATTTTGTTGCTCTCTCTCTCTTTCTCTGTTTGTTTCTCTGCATCTCTCTCTCTCAAACATATGATACTTCTTCTCAGCTCAGATTAGAGCGCTGCTTGGCTATAATCAATAGAAGATACTTCCTGAAGTTTCTCTGGGAAGTGTTTCTCTTTTAGTATTGTTTCGGGTTGCTGTGTCAGTGTCTTGTTGGTGTTTGATGAAGGCCATGAGGTGGATAGCATGTGAAAGATGTAACTTGCTGTGTATGCAGTTTAATGGTTAATAACCAATCAACAATGTGGATCAGTCCTTTTCAAATTCTTTACTCGTCTACAAATAAGTTCTGGATGCAAAACGGCCTTGAACTTTTGCAGTTGGGGAACAAGTGTAATGAATTTGTGATTACTATGTGTCTCTAACTGCTTCAGCTAAGACCGGTAATGGTTTCTTTTGAAGTGCTGGCGCTGTGTGTCAGGGGCCATGTTTGTGTTATTGCAGATCCTCTGAGAGCCCATTGTTTGGAGACCTCACAGGTTCCTGATAATCTAATTGGCTATGGATGTCTCAGCTCAGGACCTTTCTCCATGCTTTGGGGATTGACAGAGCTGTTCATGGCTTGAAAAGTCACTTGTCCAAATACAGCCTTGTTTAATTACAGGAGGGGGATGCATGCATATCACCGCACACAACCCCCCCACCCCCAAGCCCAATAAATGCCCAGTCTAACTCTTTTCAGACTAGATATTCAACTCCACCTCCAAAAGAATCTCTATCCAAATAGGAACTGGATTTGGGTCTCCTCTCCTCCTTACGCCAAAGCCCTTAAGCACCCTCCACTTCTCCTCTGTTCACCTTCACTTTGCCAGTGACATACCTCCCAGTGGTTCTCCATCCAGTATAAACACAAGGAGATCCTCCTATGCTATTACTTACACCCCACTTCCCCCATCCTCACCCCCAACGCCACCCCCACACCCTCCCATCCCCAGCCAATCCCTGACCACCTCAGCCTCCACCTCTACACTCAGAATTGCCAATCCCAATCTAATTTATGGAATATTTTGGAGGTAACTGTATACAGCAGCAGGGGAGATAACATCTCCAGGCCCCTGTGAAGGACAGGAACTCGGCAGTGTGTGCTTAATAACATAAACTGCTGAAAAAGGGCTCGGGCCGGTGCATTGGCAGAGGAGCAGGTCGGTGAGACGGATAGAGAGAGAGCAGAGAGAGGGGACCCAGTGTTCTGGGGTGGGGTGGGGGTAATTGAGACCATGTGAGCCTCCCCCAGTGGAGGGATTAGAGAAGAAACGGAACTCTCTCAGCCCCGAGATCGCTTTCAATTAGATGCGCCCAGAGCAAGGGTATTGGGGAGACAGGGAGGGTGAGAGACCAGCATGGCCCAAAACGTCTGGGCGAAGGAGGGAGGAAAGGTGAAAGAGAACTTAGGGTCATGTTCCCACCTCCTCCTCTTCCTGCATGTCAATGCCAAAGTCTGGGCTGTCCGGGTCATGTCTGTGTGTCGCAGTACAGCAGATCCATGTCATCAGGGCTAACACATAATGACAGCATCACTACCAGCTTTATTTATTTGTATTGTGTCTGTTTTAACCAGCATTCATCAAGGCAAAGTAGTAATGCTCTGCCCTCAAATGCACATTCTGACCTTTTGATTTTTTCAATCCCGACACTGATGACTGGGCTTTGGGTATCGGTCGATACCGAGTACTGATCCGATACCAGTGTTTAATTAATAAGCTTTTTGCCTCACTGTGTGGAAGTGACTTGGATCATTCATTTATGTGTAAGGCAGCATCAGGCTGGACTTAAACATTTATGTCCTAACTTTGTAAAATAGAAAATGTATCAAATAAATACATAGATAAATGATCTATAATTAATTACTGAAGTGTTAAAATATTAATTGTGCTCTAGCAGCTTTAACTACTACTTTGCAGATATTGCAAGTAGCCGTAGAACTTGTTGGCGACGCGAGCTTGAAACAGCCGACATGTTAGTTTTTAGCTCCTCAGCTATGCAGTCTGCCTGTGTGCTGCTGACGAAAGACGTGGTACGTGTTCGTGTAATCAGGCGTAAACATAGAATTGAATTGAACAAATTCGCCCCATTGTAATGATTCCAATCCAGCTGTTTCAGTCAGTGGTGCATCCCTAGCTGTGGCCACTGAGCACAGTTCCACTTGGTTAATTGTGGGTTAAGTGCCTTGCTCAAAGGCACATTTTTGGTCACAAACCCACTTTTCTAACCTCCTCCCTTTTGCCATCAGGGCAAGTAAAACATGCATTGGTTTCAATGCATACGCACACAAAAATAATTGACCTTTATACACAGAGACTTTAGAATTAGTTATTTTATTTGCATTTAGTTTGTTTGTTAACTCAATGTTATTTAAATCAATTACATGTGACTCACTTTTGCAAACCATAAGGAACTGTCAGGATAAATCATAACAGCTTTCAATATCCTTTGTATGTGTCAGTGTCATCAGCCATAATCATGAAGTCTTATCACGTCCCTTCCAGTCAGAACACCTAAGGCAGCACAAATGCAACTCGTCTCAATAAATGACACACTCGTGTGTGTGACAACCTTTGAGCCTCCTTCCCACTGCACACACACAAGATTTAAGGTGTGTGCTGTTGCCGTACCAGTGTATGCCTGATGACCGTGAGCTGGCCCTCTCAACATCATAGCTGTCGTACGTCAGTATTGAAGGGTTGTCAACAAATGTTCTTACCTTGTCTGTGGTTCGCCCCGCTCTCCTGCTGACTGTCATACAAACAGAACACATGCCATTTTCTGTATTTAGGTAGTTTCACAATGTATTACCAAACTGAGAAGTTCCAATTAAAAAAGGTCTTGAATGGAAAAAGTGAAAGAAACGAGTCATGATAACTGTCTGAAACGTTAAATATTTAGGGCAGTTGGAACAATTCAGTAGTTCACAACGCAAGTTAATTCAAGTAGAGAGCTTGAGAGACCTCGTGCTGCGATGCGGAACAACTCCTCACAGTATAAATTAAGTTATGACTCAATGATTGGTGACTGACTTGCAGTTTTACATGAGGTGTTTTTCTGAGGCATCTGATGAGGGAGATTGCTTTTGGTTTTGATTTTCTTTAGGCTTAATTTAACTGGGTACCCCCTGCTGAAATGTTCTTGAAGACTTGGCTAATAAAATGACATAGCTAAATGTTACAAAAATGTTGTTAACAAATATAACTACGCGCATAAGCAGCAATGCATTTGAAATGACATGTTATGTACACTCTACATTTCGTTGATGAGTCTGGAACCCCGACAGATGTTGTAAATGGAGTCTTACAAGGCATCGCTTCATTCCCCGTCTTGCCGATCCAGAGAGCTGCCCTTTTGTATGGAATGCCACATCAGCCCCTCCTGTGTTTAGGTTTTTGTTGGCACAGCCATCCAAAAGCCCTGATTGTTTAGAATTTGCTGTTTATTTTCACAATCCCTAAATGTTTTAGAGAGAACCCCTCACCGTAAAAGACTGACGGTCCAAAATCTCTATGTTATGCTTTCAGCATCATTTAACTTAAACTGAAGGGTTTATATGCATGCAGTTTCATTCCTGCAGTCTGCTCCTGTCTACGTTAAGAGCTGACTCCTATGGGCATTTGTATATCATTTTCCAAAGGTCATAAACTCTCACTATGCCTGACGAAGTGTTGCTACATTAAGTGGCTTGGATATTTAAACACCAAAATTAAATGGACTCACTGCTTTAAAAGATGTTATTGACAACTGCATTTTTTTATATTGAATAAAGATCTTAAGCAGACACTAGAAAAACTTTTAAAACTGGAAACTAAGGCTGCCCCTTTAAATTTGATATAATCACTAAATGGCCATTTTTAAAATTCCCTCCATCTACATCGCACGTGAAAATCTGAATGTCAAAGTTTTAAAAGTCTGTTTTTTTCTAAAAGCCTTCATCCCACTTATACCTGGCATACAACACACAGTAGTGCTTAACCTTGACATGCTACTTATTAAAGCTAATAACTCATTATACAGCTGGGCCTAAACACAAAGCAAGGATGAAAATAATCTATTCAGTCATTACTCAAACATGGCCGAGTACGTGACTTTGACAACAAATGCAAAATGTGTTTCAGGCACTGGTGCTTATTGTGTGTACATGACATGTGTAGAAGGCACGCAATGACACAACAGCTTATATGTTAAAACTCAAATAGCTTAATATAGGCAAACAATTAATCAATGACATGTTATTTTGTCATTAGTAAAGCCACAAGGAGAACGAGAGAAAGAGAGAGTGTGTCAATTTGAATCATTTCAAGAAGCTCATCCTTGTGCATTTCATAACCGCAAGTTTAGCAGACGGCTTTTTACCAAAGAATCCAGATCTCCAGGTCTCTATCCATTCTCGCCAAACATTTTAGTCCACAGCGTCCACATCCTTAGTAATACTCACAAACTAGCTTAAGTGTATTGCTGCGTTATTTAAATCATGTTAATAATTTGCTTAATTGTTTTGTCGCAGGGAGTGTTGCTGGCACAGAGTTCTTGGTCATTCACAGTTTTGTGGTGGCAGGACAGTGGCAGTGACGTCACTGATTTCCAAATACAACTATTGTATTTGTATTGTACTATTGTGAATCTTTAAAAAATCAATCGAGATAACAATTATACTTTGAATAATAGATGCTGAAACTCTGGCCTCCCTTGACCTCTGGGAGAAATGCCCAGTGTATCTTAGAGAGTCCAGGCTTGTTGTCACAGGGTCTCCGCTCCAGTTGGACCCACCTGGGGGCCGCCACTGAATATCGACCCATTTTAATATCAAGATTGAAAGGTCAATGAACAATTTCCCTGCCTTTAAACCCTTGATTTCTGCTCATGTTCGGACAGAATGAAAATCAACATGCAGACTTGTTACTTTTGATGTTGTCGGTAATACAGCGTGTCTTCTTTTATTCAGCCTTACCCCCTCCGCACACAAGGAGATTAAGAAGAGTTGAATCATTGTAAATAATCATTGTAAAATTCAGAGTTTGGTACAGCCGCAAATTACAATTTTGTTTTTAATTCTCACACCATTCAAACACATGTGGTCTGTTTTTATTATTTAAACACACTCTCTTCCTGAGATAAAAAGGACAGACTGAAGAGCTGTAAGTGGGTTAAAGGCCAGAGTCATTGTCAGCCCCTATGAAGTAATTATGTGTTTGTGTTTATAGCATGTTGACTCCCCACTCCGTCTCTCTTCTGCACTCCATCTTTCTGCCTAACTCCCCCACCTCCTCCTCCCTCCTCTCCCTCTCTCCCGCTCTGTTCTTTGCTCAAGTCGTCTCCCTCTGGGAAGAGGTGCCTGAGATGTTGGTTCGGCCATACATCTCTGTCAAAATCTCTATGAATAAATTAACCTTTTAAAGATTAGTCCACCCTAATACCGCAGGGTTTTTTAAACAGAAGAGCGGCGCCCCTCCAGCCCCCACCCATTCTACGCCAAGCCTCACCAACTTGGTGTTAATAGTGGAGCGAGAACTTTTAAAGGCACAGGCGTAATTCTTTCACTGACTATAAGCAATAATATGCAAAGAGTATCATTATTGTTAAGCTTGTTTTATTATGATTGGTACATTCTTCATGCAAATTTAGATACTTTCATTGTTATTGATATTAAGCTTGTTGTGTCCTGTCAAACCGGTGGACTCTGGTGCACGGCAGGTGAGTGCCATTTTCTCGGTTTGGGTCCTGATGTTTGAACGGAGCCGTGTTGAATGTCATTCACATTTTTTTGAATAAATAAACTTATATTTTCACATCTTTATACATTATTTTTTATCTTTTAAGATAACATTTCAATCATCACCTTAATGACATTGGGGCATGGGATCACATTACCTGTCACATCTTATTGAAGATTTAGTCTAAATAAGCAAATAGTAAACAAGTACATAGTTGAATTTAACTTTAAATATTAAAATAAAAACGAAAGTTCCAAAATGTTGAAGCACGAAGCAGCTGACCAACAGCTAAAAGATGTTCAGTTTGGATTACATTATTAATATTTATATTGATTTTAATTTCCAAAGATGATAAAGATAAAACTGGAGATTTGGTCTGATCTCTTGTGTGACTTTCCCTTCTGGAAAAGTACAATTTTCCTTTAACTTGTGCTGGAATGAAATGGCAAAAAGACACTGTAAAGTGTACAACAAATAATAATAATACACATATATACAGAATTATATGAATGGCATAGTAGAGTAAGATTATTTAAGATCTTGCTGTCTTATACGTACGTCTTGTAATTCAAACCTGCCAATGTGTGGTAAGTTAATCACTGATAAAATTTGAAAAGGGAAAAGCATGCAACGTTTCTGCTACTGCACAAAGACTGTACTTCCATCCATGATGTCTGAGGCAAGCTGATTAGAGGAATTAAACTTTTACATTACTGTACTTGGACATTCCATTTACACGGCAGGAAGTAAATATTTGTAGCATTACACAGCAGCAGTTCATTGGCAGATAAAGATACTTGTGTTTGTTATTGAAAACGAGAAGAATCTGATTTTATAGACAATTTAAACCCTTCAGTTGCAAATGCTTAAATATGTTTCCTATAATCTGTTTCAACACAGCTCTGGGAGAATGTCCAGTAACTCTTGTTGTTCCTTTGCATAAAAACGTCTCCTTGAGTCCTGTAGTGAGATTTCGCCAAAAGCAGGGAGCAGTTGGATTGGACTCTCCCTGGCTTTTTTCAATGAATTAGGTTATTTGGATGGAGAACAGCACCTGGAGTAGCTCCAAGCACCCGAAGGCACTCAGACTGAATGTATGTGACTCTGGCTGCCTTTGCAACATGCATGTTGATGCCCCAATAGTGTGTCTTTTTGAAGAGTTGCTGAACTCAGTAAAGACAACTGCTGAGAAGATATGTACTGCTTCCACTGCAGAACAAGACCTTTTGTAATTGTTTTGGAAATGTGAAAAATTAAGTCTTGCTGAAAAGCATATATTTCTTTTAGCAACCAAACATAACAGTGGTCTCTTGTTGGCAATTGGGCCAGACCTATCCACCTTGGTTTTTTAAACAAATCAGGATAATTATGAAGAACAGGTTTTAGGTTGAAATTCCTTGAAAAATAAACCATTCTTGACTGAAAGAATATGACATGTATTGGCTATGTCACTGGTTTTAGGTTTCACTCTCAGGGCAGGCAGAGGCGTCTCCTGGACTTCCTGAGCTATAACTTGTGCCAACTCATGTACTGGGGAACTGACTGGAGGTCCCCTCCTTCTTTATTTTGTGTGGGGAGGGGGGTGATCAGTGGAGGAGGGGTGAAGGACAAGAGTTTCTCCATCCCGCCAGTCCTCCTGGTCCTCAGTCTCCCCTGTTCGACCTCATCACTCAATCTTCGTTTAGCCCCTGACATGTTTTAGCCAAGCACTCCTGGCCTAATTTATGTCTGTAAAGACAAGCTTGGCAAAGGGGAGCTTCCAGTAAAAGGCCACTGCCTAAGCCACTGACCCGCACTGCGGCAAAGTGGCTAATTTAATTTCTTCTAGATGGGAGGAGGAAGCGGTAATGTCTCTATTACCATGAATAGAAAAAAAATCTGCCATCTTGGAAAAGTTGTGGCTACACAGATGTTCTCCTGGATGGGTTTTTTCCCCTGCCACATGTAGACAACTTGTGATGAGAGTCAAGAGGGTCATGGTGACCTTTGCCGCAAATCTGCAACAGTTGACAACATGTGGCTCCTTAATACACAAAACACATCCTCTTATAGTAGAAAGGCCAACACTGCAGAACACCGGCCAATTATCTTAGCTGGCCTCGAGACAAGTCTAGAGTGCCCTTGAGATTTATGACCCGAATTCCCACGTCTAATGGTAAAGTAGAAGTTATTAACTTTTCAAAGTAAGTCTGTCTCTCATACCCATGCACCCATGTCCCCCTTGTCTTTGGGTCTGCACAAGCTTAATATAACTGCCTGATTCACAACGGCTACAGCTGCAATACAAAGCACGTGATTCCTCATGATGATATTTTTAATGATACATCAATAGTGTTTCTGTATTAGTCAATATTACTCAAGTCTGAGCCTGTAGACTAGAGGACCAGAGATGGATTGTATATCTGACATACACTAGTTCAGGGACAGCCCAGTATGGGATTAGAAGCAGTTCTTATTTTTCCTCAATAGGGGGCTCCAGAGATCACAGAATGCCCTTTTTTCTCACCAGAGCACAGCCCATCTTTTGGTGTGTTGCCCTGCCCCTATGCTGTCAGACCCACAACAGCAGCAACAGTCCACATATGGAAATGCTTGATTTGATATAGTGTCATTTTACTTTGCAGAAATGAGTATATGAATGTTCTCCCCCTTTCTTGCCCCCCCGCCACCACTGTAACCCATGGAGTGTGAAATATGATCCAGGGTTACTACCAGTGCTGTTAAAAAAGAACACACCTCTTAATAAATGATTATCTGCTGCCACAATGAGATTTTGGAGCTTGAAGATATTTTCTCACTGTGAGAATCACTCACTGTACATATGATAAGTTGACATATGATCTTATAAAGCCTATAAAGGAGCATTAAACACCCAGATCTTTCCCTGGACCCTGTTTTTGATACCTCGGAACAACACACAAGCGTTGAACAATACTGGAAAAAAAATCCTACCTTAATCAAGATCGGACAAAATCTTTTCATAGGGAAATAATTTAAGATTTTAAGGCATTTGAGGTTAAAACATTTAGCTCTATGGGGATGAAAATATAAATAGTATTAAAGAGGACGCAATTAGGTAAATAAGTAAAAAAAAATTCCTCCACACATAAATCATACTGTAATTTTAGGAGCAGTGTTCTATTCTCCACATGTACAGTTTTTTGTCTGACGTCATTGGACTAGGGCTCAGTTCTTGGGAGTTGTTTTATTTAAATCCAGCCTTTCTATATACCTTTACTACACTATGTCTTCACAGCACATAAGCAGTGCAGCTATAGTTCCCTATTGCTATACCTCTATGTTTTAGAAATTGTTAGCCTTCTCCAGGCGGTATTTTTGCAGTAGAAATGCCACAAGGCTGTGACAGACTGTGAAAGGACTGATGTGCATTAGTGAGCATTAGTACTTGCTGCCTGTAAGCGTAAGGCTGCTAGTAAAATGTGTGTTTGGGAGGAATCCAGGACCCATAGAGTACAGTACAGCCGCCAGCCAAGTTTGCCGAAGTCCAGAGGAGAAAGCAAGAAGTACAATGTTATGATGTTAGCCATCAAACCTTCAAAATAACAGTGCCAGTTGTGATTTCCTGAGATTTCCCAGAATTTTTTTTCAAGCTGCTGGTAGTAGACGGCATTGCATCGTCAGGGAAATTTAGTTTCCCCCGTTTTTGGGCTGTTTGCTGTAGTGAGTGGAAAAAGGTCCCTGCTCCAAGTGGTCAAATAACTGCAGTCTTTTCAGCTTCTGTGTACAGCCCGCCCGCTGAGATGTAAGCAAGGGGCCAGACAAAACAAAACAACAGTAAGATGGCTCAACGGCCTGGATTGCGTATGTGTGTATGTAAACAAGCATGATATTTCTTTCCCAAAAATGATATTACCAGAGGGCCATTAGCTTCAGTTCAAACAAAGAGATAGGATTCTGAGAAATCTGTTCTCCCCTAATATCTGTAGAATATATAAGGTCAGTATTTATTTCCTATTTTCTAAAGTATTCTGGAGGTAAAGATGTGATAATTATGAATTTACGATAACATCATCTGCACTGCACTGCACCTTTGTTTTTTCAGAGAAGCATTTTCCCCTGAAGAATGAGCCAGCATTAATCCTGTGTGACCCCCACAGTAAGGACTTTCACTCCTGAGATATCATGGGGAACGCAAACAGAACACCTATCTGTTACCTTTTACAAAGAGAACCAGAGTTCTTCCTAACTGAACAAATGGACCTGTCTTGTGCGAGAGGGGGACAAAGGCATTCTCACTTTCAACACCCACGCCACTGCAGCCGCAGCCCCGACTGCCTAAAGACCAGTAAAACTGTTCAAATGTTTCCTCCGCCCCAGAGTCTGGGCTAGTTCCCCTTAATCTCGCACTAGTTGAGACCTCAAGAGTCTGTCACCTTTCCTGTCACGCTCGGCTGCCTGCAGCCCATTGGCCGGCAGCAGATTTATTTCTCCCTGTCAGGGCCAATAGTGTGGCGATGTGGCTCAGCCCACTGTTTAGTTACAGTGACAAACATGCTGATTAGAGAGGCCCGGATGATGGATGGCTCCTCGCTGGAGAGCGGCCCAAGTTTTTAGCGGGTCATAATGGGCCTGACACTGCACAGCCCCTCTTTCTCTTCATTTCTTTCTGTCCTCTCCTGGCGGATAGACCCCTCCCCCACAGGTCACACTCAAAAGGTCAGGAGTTAACGGGCCAGCCTTTGCGTATGGCCGCCAAATCAAAATGACCCTGTTTGGAGTCATATTTGTAGACACTCCATCATCATCATGGCCACGGCGACACCTCTATTCCCTTCTTCCCCACAGCCTTTTCTACTGTGACCACAAGCTCCCACATGGGTAAATAGGAGGGTACACAACCCTGTTGGCTTATTTAAACTGCCGAGCCTTTTTACTCTTTCGTGCTGCAGAGACGCTCATGTGCACAATACACACACACGAACACCAGCTCCCTCCTTTAATGCAGGTTTTCTTATAGTGTTGTATTGAATTTATTTTTACCAATTGGATTGGGCATGTAGCTTGCAGAGTGTGTCGGGGAGTGTTTGCTATTGAGTCATGCTTGAGAGACTGTTCTATCTGGAAATATGGGTCTACCACTTAATCCACTGTGAGTTCTGCAGCACTCAGACCTCTGCTGGAAGCCTGTCACTAAAACCTCTGGGATGATTTCATCAAAGAATATTTCAGATGACCTTGACATTGAGGCCAAGTTTCTTTTACTCTTTCCTACGTGGCTCACACTTGGTACATGTAACGGTATATACGTATATACAGTATATATGATAGCAAAGTCCGAACCTGTGTCATTTTAACATTTGCTGTTAAACAGTCAATACATAGCAGACCCTTTGTTCTTGAACGGCAACTTCAGTAAGAGGTAATGCGAGCCAGCAAGTTGGTTTGTAGAAGAGTTGCTGCATAGCTTTGAATTTGAAGGGCCAGATGTTTAACCTGACTAGTGATTTTAAATATGCGGCCAGTCAAATCCAAAGAGATGGTTCTGGCTTAACACTGTGGAGTCCACGTCCTAGGGGCCACTTTTTCCCTGAACGTCAGGATGTCGTGCCCTGAGGCACAGTGCGTGTATGTATGTGTATGTATGTGTATGTGTGTGTGAGAGGAGCTGGGAAAGTGCAGAGCAAGACAGCACCTCATTTGTATTCTTTTCGAAACAGATGCTCGGCTGCATTAACGACTTCTAACTAAAACATTCATAAAGTGTTATTGGATTTTTAGCAGTGGGGTTAAGAAGTGTGACCTTGGAGGTCTGAAGGTTGCCAGCTCTTCTCTCTGTTCCCTCCCTCCTAGCATCCTCCCCTTTCTTCTTTCTCTCTGTTTGGACGCTCTGGTGACATCACAGCAGCTCCGCTTCAAATTGGATGCAGAGAGTGAGAAGTTCAGCAGTAGCCCAGGGCACTGAATATTTTTCCATTTATTTACGGGGGGATGGAGGAGAGCAATGGGGGGAGCAGGACATGCAGACAAAAAGGGGCAGAATACATTACAGGTTAAGTAATAAGTAATCAAAATAGTACCTTCTGTGTGTATGCATACTCCACTCAATCTCATGGTTAAGTGAGACATAGCTGTGCTCTGGTAGAATCCCCTTTGGACACCTGGCAGTTTTGATGAATAAATCAGGAAATAGGTAGAGAGAATATGAGAGGGGGAGACACAGTTAAAGGGACATCAATAGCTGGTACCTTGATTGTTTTATCATAGTAGGTAGCGCAAGTGTTATGTTTGCCTAGCTGATGTTGTGACTGACGCTGTGGCTGGCACGGCTATTGATATAGTTGCCATATTTAAATCTGGTCAGCCTCCTCTCATCTTTCCTTTCTCTTTTTAGCAACCAGTAGTACAACATCTAAGATAAACTCAAACATTGTTGAGAATATACTGTCTATTTGAAAATACATCTGAAGCTAAATGACCCATCTGATAAACATTTTATCACAGAAATAACATTTAATTTTAATTTTTAAAAATAGGAACCTGGAGATTTTGGAGTCCTTCTGTCAACTGACTGGTCTGATGATTCAGCCCAGAAAGTGTCACAGGTTTTTCCTCGACAAGGATGGAGTGAACGACTGTAAACCTTGCGAGATGGGTAGAATGCCTACACACTTGGTCGTCATGTCGAGACGGTGCAGTGTTTGGGTCGCGATGTTGACCCGGGATGGGGTATTGTGGCCCCGGATCTAGCCCCACAACTTGTTTGCTCTTCCTAAACTAATTTATCAGGCAGATCACTGTGATGTACCAGCAACAACCTTAACCACTCTAGATGTTCTGGAAGGGGGTAAAAATGTGATTACATCTTGCAACCTCGGCATGCAATGGAAAGGTGGTGCATGTCTTGGGGCAGTATCCTTATGTGGAGGGAAACCGGGTATCCCAGCACCTCAAGATATGAGACATTCTGTACCCTTCTGCACTCTTTTGATGTGCTGAGGGACTTTCTGTGTGAGCTGGTCGTGTAGGTTTCCTCGACCCTCTGGCTGGCGGTCAGCTGGTATATGAGAGGGAGGTGGGAGTTATTTTTTCTGTGTAACTAAATATGCAGCTGCTCCTTTAACTTATGATGATGAAACAAGGGCACATCCATTTACAACCGACCAGCCGGCTCGGACCGTCAAGCTGGCAATTCTTGCAAATGCTAGATAGATCAGCCAACAACCGGCAATGTGTGAACAGTCCACTTCATGTTGGAACAGCCCATCTGATTAGGGGTTACAAGCTCCCAAGATTGTCAATAAGCTACCTACTGTAAGGCATAGGCTCTGTTACCGAACTTAGTGACCTCCCCCCACCCCTTCAATTGGATCTGTCCATGTAATGTCAGAGGTCAAGTAGAAATAATCAAATGAAATCAAGACAGAAAGTGCAGTGTTCAAATCAAAAATACAAATCAAATTGATAAAGGACTGAAAAAAGGTGGAGCTGAAAAGTTTGGAGAGTAATAGAAAAAAATCTCGAGGCTGGTGCTGCAAAATGTTTTAAGTCAACACATTTATTATTTAGAAAATGCCAGTGCCACTTAAAATCCTGCTGTGCTAAAATGAAAAGTCCACCAGTGAAAAATGAAGAGGAGAAGGAAAGAGTCTGGACAGAGGAGCAGCAGCAGACTGGTTCCTTTTTAAAAGGCTCACTTATCAATATAAAGGAGTTATGCTGGACGTTTTGAGGAAATTCTCCAATGTCCTCCTGCAGCAGATTGAAGGCAATAATGTTTTTTCATAAAAATGCTATCAGGTATGGTGTTTAAAATGCTAGTGATGCTTATTAGTCTCATTTTTAACTTCCACTCTTGGTTTGTGGTCAGCATGAAACATTTCTCCCACTACAGTTAATAGACCAGTATGAGTCACCTCATTCCTCGGCCTGTCCCTCTGCTGATTGAATCTGTCTATGTGCACATGTGTGTGAATGTGGTTTGTGCGGCCGCTCATGCATGTGTATATGTGGTGGAGACAGAGGCCCGCTGAGAAATCCAGGAAATCCTAGGCTCTGGTCCCATTTCTTGAAAATATATGTGTTTTCTGTGTGTCTAGTGTGTACTGTGCACTTTATGTGTTAGTGGCTTTTAGCCTGTGCCTGGAGGAAAGACCCTGCAGAAAGAAGCTCATACTCAAACAGTCATTTGCACAACGTATATCACATTACACAGCTTACGCTCTCTGACTCAAGCTCACACTCCTGTAGCAGTTGTGGATCTAATCAACAGATCATTCTTGACATTATCGCCACACCTTCAAAATGAATTGCAGTTGCATCGAATAAAGAAAGTTGTGGATCGAATTAGACTGGCGTCCATGAGCCGTTCTTTTTTGCTCTCCTTTCACAAGCTCTCCACAATAATATCTGGCAAAATAGATTGGTCATTGGATTGGTAAATCAGTCTGAAGGGCTGGACCCTCGTAACACGGCAAGTGTAATCTAGTGAGAGAGAAAGTGCTAAGCCACCATGAAATAGAGGTTAGGATTTAATGCCAGGCCCAGTTTGTCTTGTCACCCTGCCAAACCATCTGTATACACTGAGAGAAAGTCAGAACAGTATTTGCTCTACTTTCATCCATCTTTAACTAAACCGACCAACCAGTGGGAGCCACCTAGCAGTGGGACCCCACAGCCTGAACTGAATGTTGAAATCTGTAACAATGGAAAAAAACACTTTCAGTGAACATTCACTGCAAATATGAATGCTGTGGGGTTACTATAGGGACAACATATTTTTGACATTACGCAGTTGTTGTGCTGTACTTTGCCTAGTGGGTTCTTGCTGGAACTGATCTCTATTATATTCCTGAAGAGATGTAGCCCAGAGACTGCTCATTAAACTGGCCACCCATGCAATAAACATATTAAATAAACCACAGAGTAGAAAAGGCTGTCTTTTTGTTTTACCGGTCTCTCAGCAGAGAAATTGTGCTTCCCAGTTTGAGATGAATTTGATGGCTCTTAATAGTGTCTGCCTCTTTTTTTAATGAATGCCCAATCTACAGCGCTAGACTGTGCTTTATTGGTCTGTTTGAGTCCGAGCACAGAGACATTAGCAGGGGCCAAAATGGCCCATAAAAGTTGGGCCAAGTCTAATTATGTGCCAGTCTTATAATAAGTATTTTGGTATGTGTCAACATTGCTCTATAGTTGATATCTAGCCTACGTCTTCATGGTAATTAACATAAAACAGTCGATAAATGGTCATTCAATCTTAAATTTCCTCCTTCAAAGACCTACACCATACCCTCATTTTTATTTCTTAATGGTCCAAGTTTCAACATAGGGGGGCATTCTTCACTGAGCTTTCCTACTCAAGGTGGTGAACTTTAATTCACTTTAGAATTACATGCTTGGATGTGGAATGATTAGCATAATTGTCCCATGTTCACATATGGCTCGTATCGACAGTGGAGCAGAACTGCATATCAAAGAGGACTGCATAATCACCATAATTACAATTGAGGATGCAATTACTGATATTATTGCCTTATTAGTGTTGATTTTGTTTCGCACACTTACCAAAGCTGAACAAAGAAAAGAGAAAAGGAAGAGGTTGTGCTGTACGTGAGCAATATTATACTTCTATAACTGCTTGCCCTGGTGGCGTTAATTCTTAACCTCCACTGACACAGCTTCCTTGGCCTCTTCCTCAAGGTTAATATCTTTAATAAAAGTTAATATGTGGAAAAGCTAACACACTCCTGGTCTGTCTCACCAGATGAAATTAGACTTCTCACTGGACCCGGCTTCTCTCTGTATAATGTTTTGGTGACGTGTGAGGAGCACAGTAAATTGCTTTCTTATGCTAAACGTTCGTATTGCAGACGGCCTTGTGCTGTTTGTCGGACCTGCTTTGATTAAGAATTTCATAACTGCGGTCTGGGTTTTGGTGGAAACTACAGTTAGAGGATGTGTGTCCAAACCCTCTCATCACCTTACCTTACCCATGACCTCCCCACCTGACCTCTTGTGTCAGCCAAATTTCTCTACAGAGTTCTTCGAGGGCTGTTTAATTTCTTCTAAATTCCTTTTCATTACAGCTCATTTTGGCACATGAGCTGAGATTTTGAGGTTTCTCAGGTCTGTTAAACTGCGCGAATGTTAATGAAAATGGCAAATGCGTTTCTCTTCCCTTGAATTCACTGTGATTCCCCTTTTTATTTGACTCATTGAACTTCGAGGTGAGATGGTATGGTGCCATTTTTTGCACCCCATTTCATTTACTTAGTGCCCTGCGTTTTTTTATGCATGCCTACGTGCAAAATATGTAATCTGTAATGTTTCTTTTTGTATGATAAAATGGCATATATTTATATGTATGGCTATACCAAGCTTATTACATTTACTGTGTATCCGTGTGTGAGAATGTGTGAGTGTACAGACAGATGTGCATGAAGCGTAAAAGGAGCATACCTTGCAGCGCAGCCACAGTCAAAGCCTCGGGCCGTGTTTGCACTGGGTGACAATAACCCCTTTTATTCTGCTTCTGCCTTCACCAATGTTTTGATTTCTACTTAAAGTTTTATGTCAGTGCCCTCCCTCAAGGGTGCCATTACCTTGTATGCTAATAGAGCTATGCATATTCTATTACTGCTGTCAGGGCAAGATAAGGGACACATTCAGCAAAGGAGCACTTAGGGGCCAATGAACCCAGCGAGGGGTCCTGCTGCTCCTGCATTATCAGTCATCTTCACATCTGAATGGAGCTGGCTTATGGGCCTTCTCTTCTCTCCGCTTCTCTCTCTCTCTGCAGTAATGACTAAGGACTCTCTTCCGTAATAATCAGTCACTGGGAAACCGCCCGATCCCTATCTCACACACACCCAGACACAGGCGGCCACGTGCGCGCACACATACACACATACACACATATTGAAACCATGCACAGCTGCAGGCTCAATCTAAACCGACCACAAAGAATGCAAGAGCAGGGCAATAACACTAACACTGTCACACGGAGACAAACATGTCTCATTTGGGGTCAGTTTGGATGGGGCTAAGTAGGTCTTTATTTTCAGACTGACTGAAGTCTTCTCTCCCGCATAATGGTAATGAAGCCATATGGTATGTGGAATTGGATTACTAACAAATGTTCCATACCACCGTCTTTCCCCTGGCTTTCTTTTTTTCTCTTTACAACCCCCTCCTCTCTCACCCTATCTCTCCCGCTCTCTCTCTCTCTCTCTCTCTCTCTCTCTCTCTCTCTCTCTCTCTCTCTCTTTCCCCCGTCTCTCTCCCCTGTGTCGCTGTCCCCCAATAAAGCAGCCATTTCAAATTGGAACAGCATGTTGTCTAGGAGTGCGCACCTCATTTATAAGATTAAATTAAAAGCCAGCCATGCTCGGATGGCATTTTGTGATGATGAGGAGAAGGAGGGAGGTTATGGGAGCGGGGTAACCGTTTCAGCTGCACACAATCATCTTCCTGTCATGTGATTTGCTGGTTCTTGGTGGTGACACCTTCTTCCTGTCACCTGCTATGATGTGTCAAATGCCACACCTAAGACCCTAAAGCTAATGTATCCAGGGTTATGAGCTCTTGCAGTTTCTTTTAATTTGACCATACTTTTGAAAACGTTATGGAAGCCTTTTTTTTTAACACGTGTTACAAAGTAGCTAAACATGGTTACAGGTTTGTGCCTTGTCACAGACACAATGAAATGATATATCACACTCTGAGCTGAAAGGGCCCAGCAAATTATGCTCTATAAATGGAAGAAAATCTCATTCTGTTCTCTACCTAAAAACAGATGAACTTTTATTGAAAACGTGGAAGCGATTAGTTTAAGGGGCGTCTTTTAGTGTAATTCCCAAATGAAACGAGCAGACCCTGTATTTATGAAGCCCGTAGCACAAAGAAGGGAGCTCTTAATGAGGCAATTAAGCTGAGGGGTCGAGAGACTTTGATCTAGAGCGCAGTGATTTTTACAAAAACATCGCACAGTGATAGATACTCATAACTCAGGAGCCTTAATTGTGCTTAATTTGTTTGGAATAGGAATGTGCTTTCAATTAGAGTGTGGATTTGGTCCTGTGTGTTTAAAGGAGGCTGTCAGGGAAAATTAAGAAGCAGTTTGGTTCCCCTCCCGTGTTACTGTTTTTTATCACGGCCAGAGAGAGAGAGAGAGAGAGAGAGAGAGAGAGAGAGAGAGAGAGAGAGAGAGAGAGAGAGTCGGCAGATAGATGGATGAAGAGACGAAACAGAAGGTAGATGGAGGTAATTAGGCAACAAAAACAGACCCCTCAGAAGAAGCCATGGACGGATGGATGGTTGAACTGGGCAGATGAGGAAACTATTGCATGTCTCCCCTCTACATGTGGGCGTCTGGCTCAGCATTAAACAACTGTTATTACACCAATACAAGAAAAAGTATCTTAATTAATTAATTTGTCATGAGGACAGTCTTGATGAGTGTGTGTTGATGAATAGTGTTGCATAATTTAATGTAGTTATTTTGAGTATTATTTGGGGTTTTACCTATTGGCTTGCCACTTTTAATATTTTAATAAGTTATTATAACACTATGTGGCAAAATAAAAACATGGCGATACATAGTAATACACTAGTATTTGGCACATGGAGTATGTTTTCATGAAAACTCATCTAATTAAATCTAATTAATTTAACTCTGATGTAAACATTTGTTGGCCTTACATATAGTTAAATCCAGAGAAAGTATTATAATAAAGAGGTTGGACTATTGTTCACAGTGACCATGTGATGTCAGAGATCCTCCTTGACATAGAGTAAGCCATACAGTTGTTAGTTTGCTCAGTAAACTGCTGAGTAAGCCTGTATTTGTGTAGGTTGTTTATTTTGGAGTATTATTTCCAGATATCCATGGACAATTGATAACTCCTTTTAATGTATAAAGTGGAGTAACAATTTATAATTTTATTAATCTTTTCTTCTATTCTAGCAGGATTCATTTTAATAATATAATATAATAATATGTAATATGACAATTAATAAATAGTCTATATTGTCTGCTGTCAATTAAATATTTAATAAATAAACGATAGACATCTTTATATTGTTTTGACAATGCATATCATCGTATCTTGCCTATCTTGCATTATGCTCTTAACTACTGTACAAGTATTGCAATTTAGTGACCGGCAGCCTATTTCCAACAAGTGTCAGCTAGTTAAGGAGCTGAACAGGGATTCTCTTGTTGATTTATTTCTCTTGACTTGCCTGAGTGGTGTGTGTACGTCAGTGTGTGTCTGAATGACTGAATGAGACAGTAAAAGATGGAGAGAGAGAAGAAGAAGACGAGAGTGTGTGCTGACAGGCAGATGGTCTCTCTCGCCGTCTCCCGAGGTCTTCCACTTCACACCCCATTACACCCGCCTCTTCCCATCAGCTTGTTGTCTGTCATTCACTGTGCTCTAACATCCTCTCCCTCTCTCTGCCCTTCTCCTTCTCCCGTTCTTTCTCTCATCCCTTCATGATTGTCTGCTTTGTTGGCTGCATGTCAAGTGTCAGGTGCAATCCCGGCTGACTGATCCACTATGGCGTGTGCGTGGGTGTAAAACCAGTAAAGTGATGTCCCCCGCTCGCTCGCTCCCTTTCTCCCACATCCCTTGCTCTGTCTCCGGAGCTGTCTGCATTGGTAAAGCTCCTGCTTGTTTAGAGGCCAGTAGGCCCCTGAGCAGTCTCCAAGGAGCTGTTAGGGTGAAATCCCCCCAGCAAAGATACTTGGCAGCCATTTACAGCCACTAGGGACAGAACCTCTCCTGATCCCACTGTCGTACCGCCACTGTTGGTGAGTAGCAGGCTGTGTCTCACAGGCCCTTCATGGTTGGCAGTCTCCTTTATTGTTTGACCAGATTGACAGGCCGTGTGGTGCTCCAGTGACTGAGTTGTTCATTTAGGGCTCATGGTTACGATTGTTGAATGTCAGATTACCTTCAAAGTCCAATAACCTATATCATACTAACAGAACGTAACAATACATTACATGCACAATATTTAATTAATAAAATGATCAAGAAAAAACTACTGACATAGCATTCAAACATAGTTAGCGGCACTCAGGCGATTTAGTATTGCACTTCTATAAAGATAGGACACTTGGTTTATGAAAAAAATATAATCAAAATCGAAGTAATAGAGGCCGAGCCACAAACCCTGGACGCTACATTTCCCATAATGCAACTTAGACTTAAACTCCATGCTTGCCGTTTGTTACACAGTTTTCCTGTTTTGAGACTCAAAACCCAGACTGACCCATGTTCTTTCAGACTAAAAAGCTCCTCCAGATCCAAAGAAGACGTTATACAATTTTTTCACAGAGAAGTACTCCTTATGACAAGTAATAAACATGCCTCTTGGCTCTTTAAACACAATTTAACTTGAAGTTGTAAATATACCAAGTGAATTTCATTTTTCTCCCCTGCTCACTTTTCCTTTCTCACTCCCTCTATGTTAAACCTGGCTGCTGTCCATTCATATTACATCCACATGTATCTATTTTCCTATCAGTTTACAATGCAGGGGGCAAATCTTTCCTGGATCACACTATCCAATCAAGTCTAAAACCTAAGCCTGAAACCGGGTCTTCCTTGTATACACAATAAGGCCACTCACTCATTGGGCTCTTTGTTAACTCAATTAGCTGCACCTGCTGCATGCTGCCTCCAGCTCGCTGTGCTGATGCCAGCACCCAGCCAACATGAGAGTCAGCACGACCAGGTTCGGGGGTCTGATTATAGGATTCCATTGACAAGTGTGTGACTACAGGCCCTGACCCTCAACCTGTTCAGGTAGCTGGTTAGATTCAACGTAAACTCTAACTAAGGTCTCACAGTAAAAACTAAAGCTTGAAATATAAACATTTTGATAAGGAATTTGTTGTACTGAACGGTGCATTTTACCCCAAACACATCTTTGGCATTTCTGTAATATAGTCTCTTGTTACTCATTGGCTGACATCTAATCAGATATATCGGCCTTGTCCATTTATTAGTTAGGTTCTAGTAAAAATATATAATTAACTTCCTGGATAAAACATTTTCCGCAATAGGTTTTTGAACTGTAACGAACTGTTGAATATATTACATCATTACCACCCTATGGTATACTGTCAACCGTAGTGCTATTTTTTCCTTGATACATGTGGTTTAATATGTTTACATTCAGCAGACCTGTGATCATCACTTCGCTATGCCGTGTTGCGTGAAATCTGTTACTTGTTTTTTATTCAGTTCAAACCATCCAGCAGAGCAGGAGAGGTGTTACAGTTGATGGAGTGAGGTAAGAAAATCTCTGCGTTCTGAACATATTGTATGAGAACAGATTGAATGAAAGAGAAAAAAGATCAGTTCTTTGGAGCGGGCCTTTAAAACTGCTAGTCATTTATTAGATTTCCACCATAGTACAGACAAGGTCCTCCAAATTGTTCAAATGATTGTCCGCCTGGATCAACGTATGCTAAAGATTTGCCAGCTAAGCAAAATCGCCTGAGCTGTTTCCTGCTTCTTTCTCTGCTGGCTTTGTTGTAGAAGTAAACCTGGCCTCCCAGAAAAAAAGACTTTAATTAGCTTGAATAATAGCCATGCATGTGTGGACTTAATCCCTTTGGCCAGCGCTACTCCGTTAATGGTTTCCTTGTCACTCACCGGGCACTGCATAATAGCACACTCTGCTTTTCACTCCCAACACCTTTCTTTCTCTCTCCACTGTCCCTCCTACACCTCCACCACTTCTGGACCCAAGCATCCTTCCTCCACAGACCTCCTCTTTTATTTCCTCCCCCCAATCCCTTGTCTTTTGATTGAGCCCTTGAATTATGATGAATCTGCCCCTTGTCTGATTTAGGGGGTTCTCCCGCTCCTCCAGAACAAATTACTCATTTGTTACATTTGTGTTAAATCTAATACTGTTTTTGTGTTACTTCCGTGCTTCTGTTCAGTATTGTATACCTAAGCATAGGTTGTTTTGTTCCCCACAAACTGCAGTGTTAAAAGTAATTTGACAGTCACAAACTCAAAACAACAGTGGGGAAAAACGCGTGCTAAAACGCCTCCTCATTTATGGAATCAAAGTCCACAGTACCCTCATGTCTAATGATGATGTAATACCAGCGATAAACTGTTTTTGTTATGGTTGCAGATATGATTCAGCGAGACATCTGACATTTAATAAGGCTTTATTATCCTCATGCTTTTCCTCTGATCTTTAGATGAAATTTGCCAAATGCCAGTGGTTGGTCACAAGGGGCTGAAGTATTGTACCCTTTCCTCTCAGTCTATATTTTAATCCAGTGACACCAGAGCTGAAGCCCTATAGAAGATCACTGTACATCCAACGAGTTTTCAGATGTAAATCAATAAGAGATGGAGCAAGGCAATACATTTTCATTTTTTGAGTTTCTGTCTGGACTGCTAGTGCGTGACTTGCTCCAGAGGGAGATGGTGCACAGATCACCAACATCTGACCAGGACCATTATTTAGCTGCATTGTCCTCCCTGTTCATTTTCTCCCTACGTGTCTGTCGCTCTTTGTGCATTTGTTTCTGTTTCTGAATGCCAAGAGGCAAACAGGCACAGTTCTAACATTGAAAGACAAGAAAAATGTCTATGGATGTCTACCTCTTACAAAGACACTCTCACATGCAGTTCTCGGGGGCCCAGTATAAATCTTTTAAATTATAAATCAATAAATAGTTAATACAATAATAGGAATCTTTATAAATATTTAAGTAAGAGGACTGAGAGGTGGGGGCAAAAAGTGAGAGGAGCTGCATGTACTACTGAGTGCACATAGTAACACTGGGGCATATGCACACTCGTGCAGATTAACAGTAAAAAAACAAGAAAGGCAGAAGCAGGCCCACCTTTTGTATAGTCTGCTTTATGCCAGCAACTTTACAAAGTGGGTTTTTGCACCTATAAGAGGATGTCTGTGTGTATGTGTGCATGAAGGCTAATTCATAATAGACGTGCACATGTGCGTGTCAGAAACGACAGCGTATGGCCAACTTTAACTGAAACTGATTAAATGTTTTAACGTTTGCACATAACATATACGTCGAATCACAGGCAATCAACTATGGAGCTACACCGCTTTCTGTAAACACTGCAAGCCCGGCTTTGACATTCATAGTGGTAGAATATAAACAATGGCTGTGTTTTAGCTGCACGCAGGGTGCTAACATGAACCAAATGCATCCACTGACAAAATGTTTTTTAACACCATAACTGAGCAAAAGAAAAACAGGCTAGATACTTTTCTTCAAAACATACTGGCCCACACCCCCCCCCTCCCCTCTGCCTGTTTATCCTCCCATCCTTCTATCTCTCTGACAGCCCTAACATCGTTCCCCCTCTCCGTCGGGAGTTAATTTGCTGGAACATTCCCGCTGCACGCTGTGATCACCTAGTGAATACCCCCATAATTCTCTCTGCCTCTGCCTCTCCCTCTCATCCAGCCATGGAAATGACACCGAGGGGTTGACAGTTCAATTTACCCGTAACGGATGGCAGCTATCATGGCAGCAGCCGTGCGCCAGCCCTTTCCTGTGGACTTTTATTTTTTACCTGCCAAGAGAGAGACGCTGCTGGAGCGCGTCCCGCCGTTCACCCCTCCAGACTCAAGCGGCGGCTCCTCTCCTCATCACCGCCGGTCCTCTGGGGAGAGAGGCTGCCACTTGTTTATGTGACCCTGTCAGTACGCCGCTACACATACACGCTCTTCTCCCCTGTGTATTTATCAAGCAAATGATTCCTCCATTGCCACCCCTCCTCTTCTCATCTCCCTGTTCTTCATAACATAATAGGGGAGTTATTGATCTATATCTCTGGTCATGAAGCCTCTCAGCTTGTTGTCGTTAGCCCCTCAGCATGCCATTGATATACTCCCCCTCCTCCTCTCTTCTTCTAAATGATTTTCTCCTTCCTCTCGCCTCTTTCCCATTACCCGGCTCCGCTTTACATAAATCCACCTGGTCATTAGATACATCAAAAGCTAATGATCATCATCTTTTTTCCTCCACTCCTGTCTCCCTATGGCTCACTTTATTTTGCCATTACATGCACACGCATTCTGTTACATATGCAAATATGCACAGATGCAGTGTTATTGCCATGCTTGTGGAGACAAGACAGACTCAAACCCCCATCCCTGTGAGACATACAGATGACCAACAATTAGACAATTGTACGATACAGCTATGTAATTTCAGTTTTACAGTATACTGTGTTTGGAATACATTTAAATACCCAGAAGTATAGTAATATCTACTGGAGTCATACACATGCATACACACACATACGTGCACACACTCCTCTGCTCTCTGTCCCAAGGAGACGCTCCTTCATCCCGGCATAGCTGTCAGCCGTAGAGGACGTCCATTCGTGTCATTCATTACCCTCCTGTCTCCTTTCGCTAGTAATGAGCTGCACTTATAATAAAACAATTATAGCGAGGGGACACACCTTTGCCCCTTCCTCCCCCTACCATCTTTCTTTCTATCCTCTCCGATAGACATTCATTAACATTTCTGGTCCATAAACTCAGTTTGGTCGTCATTGGACTCGAACTGTGTCAAAGCCAGCGCTAACAGCATCGCAGAGAATGTGCCTGACAGATAAACGATGGGACAGTGACACATGTCACTCATTTGTAACGTTAACTAGGCAGTAAGGTGGCTGCTGCTCCCCTCAGTGCCTGTAAAATCAGTTTGTCTGTCCCTTTGATGATGCATGATCGTCATAATGGGGAATCTCCTGTCACTGCTTTGTCATTGAGCAAAGGTCGAGGCCTAGAGAAAGACTGAGACGTAACAATACTATTCTAGTTTGTGTGGCTGCATCAAATCCCTTCATTCTGTTCTCTGTTGCCAGCTGGGATTAAATTGGTGGTGAGCCAGCAGGAACCGAGCTCTGACACCTGAAGTCTGAGCTCCTCTATTCATGATGGGCAGATAAAAAAACCAAGATTTCAATATCTTGTATATCAATCATAAAATCACAGACAGGGCTTCCATGCCTCCAGAAGTGATACAAAGGTGGGCACACTGGTTTCTCTCTGCAATTTGATCTAATCAGAGTCTGATTCAGATTCAGTCAGGACACCGTGTGAGAAAGGCTTTGAACAGCCTGCCAATCAGCCAACTAGCAGCAAGAGGGGACATCCAGCACTTCTGGAGGAGACCCATGGCTTCTATAATCACTGAAACAGAATGGGAACCTTTGGGATAACAAGGCTCTTTTCTTCCACCTGCAGGGTGGTCTTGACACTTTCAAGGTCTACCTCCGTCAACTGATTCAGGAAATAACATTGTTCTACAGTGCATGAAATATTTTTCGCAATAAAATTCTGAAATTGGTGACGCCGCGAGCTGTCAAGCAAATTATCTTGAAATCACTCTTCGCTCTTACAGTATCAATAACATTTTGTGGTATGTGAGTATGAATTTCGATATTCATTTATAGTTACAGATTTTTAATTCATGGAGCTAAAACGTATAATTTACTGGCTGTCAAATGTCTCATTAAATAAAATAAATAAATATATAGCAATGTCAGGTCATTCATCCCTTCTGATACAATGTCCTTGTGGATTAAGTGTAGCAATTAAAAAACACACATATATATATATATATATATATAAATATGTATCCAAACTAAATCAAAGGATGTGTAATCCGTTTAGTTTTTGATTCATTCAGGGAATAAACAGAAAAATAGGAATGCACTATTACATTTAATTTTCAAAGTTAAAAGAACCAATTGACTATTGAGCATGAATGCCATGCAGAGGGGGGGGGGGGGGGGGGGGGGGCATTACTGTTAAACTTATAAAATGTACTTAAAAACACAGAATTCATTCAAGAAGTCAAATCCATAGAAACTCTATTGTTCTCTGTATTAGATCAATATGTGGATAGTCAGACTTTAAAGGCAAATATTTTACTCCACTTTTTGGAAATATGTTTTTTATTTTTTATTTAATAATTCAATAATTTGTATACTTTATAAAGAGCACTGGTTATTAGATTTTGTAATATATCTTGTGTGGTCAATTACAAGCCAGCGTTGTCAAAATGGCTGTTTGGGAATCGAGTTTAGTGGTTAGTAATTGTATCCCTCTTACTAAATACAGTATTTTATCTTTTTACTTTAACCTCATTGATATAAAAACATGTGTGTGTCTGTGTGTGTTTGTGTGTTATGCCAGGTTATTATCAGCCTGAGAGGAGAAGAAGTCCCCACTCAGCACCTCGCAAGGCTTAAATTGCAGTCATAGCACTGTACTGTAATGGGAGAAAGAGAGAGAGCGAGCGAGAGAGAGAGAGAGAGAGAGAGAGAGAGAGAGAGAGAGAGAGAGAGAGAGAGAGAGAGAGAGCGAGCGAGAGAGAGAGAGAGAGAGAGAGAGAGAGAGAGAGAGAGAGAGAGAGAGCAGGAAAAAGTGAATTTTCAGCAGATTTTAGGCAAAACATTCCTTCTTCTGCTTCCTCTGTCAGCTCTGTTTAAACATTATGGCTTTCCTGTCCTGAGCAGCAGGCCATTTGAATATTTAAGCAGAAGAAGAAGATGGAATGCATCCCCAACAAAGCCATGAATGAATGTTTAAAGAGAAAATAATGGAAATACAATGTCGGGATCACACCGGAGAGAATCAAAAATGTGTTTTATTACTGGGGAATATGACTAAATAATATATTAGATGTGCATGTTTTACATCATTGTGAATATTGAAACACCACTGAATGGGTGGAACGTATACGAGGTGGTGACAAGCCGCGGGCTTCTACAGAGACAAGTAAACAAACAAGCAAACAATACGTTTTAATGGATGGTGCTGAATGTTTGATAATGGATTCGAGACTACCTGCACATGCTTTTCTAGACAAAAGGACTGTGACAGTTTTGCTTGCCTGTGTTTTTTTTAGTGATGTTTCACTGATCTTAATGTATTTTTGAAACTCGCTTTTCAGTGCTCACACAGGTAGGCTTGCTCATCTGTGAACATTGCATGAGAAATTCATGCGTTTTCTACTGTTCAAGGCAGAGGTACACAAATGATGCTAAAACACATTTTTCTAATAATAACCACTTGAAATAAAATACCTCGCAATCACTTTTATATATATATATATATGTATATTTAAAGTTTAACTCCAGTTTATGATGACCTTTAGTCTTATTTTCTACCATTGTGTTGTGTCCATTCCTACTCAAGCACAACCAGACTTTAACATGCCCGAAAAGTATTCAGCAACACTGTATGTGAAGTGCTCAGTGAGGTCAGAGCCCTGTGGCTGCCCTGAGGACAGCACTAAAGTCATTCAAGCCTGTTTTAGTGTCTGGACACCCTGCTACTCACACAGAACCTAAGTATGACCTGTGGCAGTGAAACTGAGTACAAGCCTGTGGTCTCTGATCACTCACATGCTGTCCTTGGCTTTATGTTTGGCCCAAAGTATCACAGTATTTAAATACATTTGGCACTCTACAGCCATGGCTTAATGATCTAAAGTAGGATCTAGGAAGGCCTGCCAAATGACCATGTCAAAAAAAGTAGAGAGCTTTGCCTAAAATCTGTATATTAATTTGTATAATCCCAAACGATGACCTGTGACAAGCCCGCATGTTTGAAAGAATCAGGCTTGTGACAAAAATAAAAAGTGCAGGAACAGCGATGTAGATTTCAAACAGCTCTGAGTGAAGTTAAAGCCCCTGGCACTAGGGGGGGCAAGACTATTAGAAGTCCTCACGACTGACTGCAGTGTCAGAGGAGTGTTATGAGAGGATTGGGATGGAAGACACTGTGGTGAACGTGTGTGGTGGTTACTGTGGTGAATTCATTCAAAATGTATTTGTCATCCGTTTTAAAGGTATCGTCATTTCACTTTTAAAACATGCAGTTGGTTATCTGTCTAAAATGTAAGAGACACTGCCACAGCAGACTCACAGGTATTATTCTATTACAAATATGCTCCATGTAGTTTTCAGTCAAAGCAGCCGCAGTGTCTTAAAACTCAAAGCGATACTCTGCAGAATGTTAAATGCTGACCCAGGGAGAAAACAGACGTTTTAACTCTCACCAGTCAGGGCTAAAAATAATCTGCACTGTCGAAGAACATGGAAAGAAAGGGAGGTGCAAGAAAACCAAGGCAACAAAATGGTGTCATTAGTTTTTATAGTTTGCTAAGGAAACACTAATAAGCCGTAGCTGGTAAACCATACCTGTAATTAGAGGAGAGTTGAGGTAGGGCATGCTATTTATTTGTCAGCTATGTAATGTCAGGTTGTGGTTTGGGTTCCCACACCTTCACTGGGACAGTAAAGGTTGCTTTTTGGTGAGGCTTTTTTCTATGGCTGAGCTAGAAAGAGATACTTTTCTTCCTTTTAGTGGTTTTAACCTGCCAGGGGACACCGCAGAGTCAAAGGAGTTTTCCTCCCATACAATCATTAGCAATACCATTGCAACATTACGTTTCTCAGTTCGGAATTCTGTCCTTTATTAGTTGATGTGGTTAATATTAGCTTCTGAAATGAGATGTAAGCCACAACTACAGCTACAACTCAGATTGAGTGCATACACTGAGTAACTTAATGATATAACAATGTTTTTAGGAAATCCCAAGCCCTTCAAAACTGGGATGTGAGGTGAAGGAGAAATAATGTGTTTTTTGGAGGGACTTCCCTTGTGCCTCTCATCAGCATGTGGTGGTGATTAGACAGAGAGCTGAAGGTGAGCCTCAGGTGGACTTTGTCTGTCTATTATTCTCTTTTTCTATTACTCCCTTTCTCTCACCCAGTTGTTAACCCCTTACAGCCCCTCGCACGTCCCCTCGAGGCCCATTATCCAGAATTATCTCCATGTTGTGAGTGTCGGGGTGCACACGCTGGAACGCTTCACATAGGGCATTTGATCAAATGTGGCTAATTGATGAGCATCCAAAAAACAGGGATGTGGTGCGGGGCCAAACATATTTTCATCAGATGGCCTGGCAGTCTCACTCTCTCTGTTTGCTCTCTCTTTCCTTCTCCTTACTTGGAACATTAGCTCCCTGACCCAAACATGAGCTGTGTTCAACATGGACTTTGTGGTCATGACCTTCTGTGAACTTTTTCATAGTGTGTCTCGCCCATGTATTGTTATTTCACGGTTGCTTCCCTCTTTGTCCCTCTCTTTGGTTGTACATTTATTTGCTGAGTGACTGATCAAGTTCAACGGAGCGTCCAAAGGACATGTCATGAGCTTGAACAGAAGCCAATATAAGCTGCACTTCAAAGCCACATGGTACCTTTACCCCCTAAGGTGACGGTAGCTTCAGGGGAGCTGTGTTGCTGGCTTCAGTAGTTCCACCACCATCCAGCCTGTGTTTTTTCAGTTCCACCTGTCCCTTAGATCGTTCCCTGATAAAGGAGATAAGTTTGCGGCAAGATCTGGTTAAAAGCTAGCGTCTTGCACACATGGTCGACTTTCTGTTCTGCTGTTCCTGCCCATTATTCTCCGTGTGCTGTTTAAAATGCTAAGATACTGGTAATTCCGTTGCACATCTTTGTCTTTAATAGTGTTCCAGATGACTGGTCTAAAAGTACTTCCTGTGTGAGAAAAGTCATGATTCTGAAGAACTGTTTGAGGGCAGTATTACACACCCAGATTAGTCAATCATCATTTTTGATTAGGGGCACAGAGCAGATCATTTAGGGAGGAACAATCCCCCACAGCCTTCTGTCAGGGAAAACTCCCGGCCCAGTCCAAGCGAACAACGACAGATGACATATCTCCCCCCAAGTTAGGTTTGTGTTAATGGGAGACCCTCGCAGGTGGAGGTCTCCTCTTACACAAACACCAGCCGGTGATTGCCTCCACTTAGGTCCAGTAAAAGTAATAAATGATGACCGATCAGGTCACACTGTAAATTATGTCAAGTCAGTCTGATGGATGGCCAGGTTTAGGTGTGGTCTGAGCCAGGTCTGGTAGGTTTAACGAGTGCTTGGTTTCCTCCCTTGAGCTCGTGTCTGTCTGAAAATCATTCCAACGGGAAGTCACAGTGGAACATTTTTTCCTTGGAGAAGAATCACATCTTTTATGATACATCGTACATTTTCCCTGACTCAATCTTCCTCATCCGGTGCTCCCTACCTTAATGTAAATACGTTTTGCTGAGCTGTGGTCTATCTGTTTTTTTGCAGATAGAATGGCTAAGCAAAGTCAACAAGAGAATTACTCAGGCATCAGATTATGCTTCGTTACAAGCTTAAATTTCACACATCAGCCTCTTCTCAGTCCTATTCATTTTTGGTTTTAAGCTAGATCCAGCCAGTACAAACCTGCGTTATGATGACTTTACCAACTATTTGGAAGTTTGGGCTAGTGATAATGTAAAGAAATAAAGCGTACTTCTACAGTATTATATGTAGGTAGTCAAATTTGATTAGAATGATTCAAACTAGGACAACAAACCTGTTTTCCTGTAGCCTATGGAATCACAAAATATTAGTTTTAGTGAAGTCCAGCACAAATCTTCAAATCAATGTTCTGTGTTTAACATGATTTTTGAGCATCAATATGCAAAAGTATGAGAAAAGACACCATTTAATGAGGACACAGAGATATATTCAGTACCAATACACATAAAGCAGTGTATCTGTACTTTTCTATCTGAAACACATCATATAACACACGTCTTGTTGATGCACAACTGAAGACCCAGAAAATGACAAACTGAAGCTTGTCTGAAAATCATGCTCATCTGTCCACCTGATGTTCTTTTGTTCGGCACAGTGTTTGCATGTATTACTCTATAAGGCACTTAGTGTTAAAGTATCTATAAAACACCATGCATTACACAACATACTGTATATTTAAAGTCAGAAAAAAAGAACATTATTTAACTTCCATCTGTTATTTGTTGTGTGCATCTCTCGTTCTGTGTCCACGATTTCCAGAACATATTGGTAAATATCTGCACTCTTGTTTGGCTTGGCCGCTACACATCCTGTGGGGATTGTGCTGAATCCCTTTCCCTGTGGCTGTGTGGTAATCTTGGTTTTACATTCAAAATCTCTAACACATTGCAGAGTTCTCTGTGCTTTCATAGATGTCCATGCAGGATGGACTTAACACTCGAAAGAGCGAGAGCTTAGTTTGAAATGATACAGCTAAGGCGTGAATATTACTTTGTGATGTGTGAAATGGGTCAGTGCCAAAAGATAGTCTTCTACAAGTGGGATGGCTTTAATCAACTCTCCAAATATAACTTTCTATAAAAACTTATCTAGGTCTGAAGTAAAGTACGTTGTTCTACACTTTCCACAACTTCTTATGCAAGAGTGGGAATTAAAATGGGCATTCAGGGCTATTATTATTATTGAACTGCAGTTTTACCCAACACAAAGTAAATCATTTTTGTGGCCACAATTAAAAAAATCCCCCTTCTGCTGTAAAACCCTAGCAATATTATGTTCGTTTCTGCAGGGCTGCGATATAAATCCATGCTGTCTGCCGCGATTCACTACGCCACATTAAATTCTTTTAGATCAATTAAACTTCCCAGCTCACTTTACAAGCCACCAGTCTTAATGTTGAGTCCCCCTCACCCTTTGAGCAGGGGAATACTCTTACAGGGTAGGCAGCATGGGTTGCTCTGCAGAATTTATTGAGCCATTGCCAAATGAACTGTGGGGGTTAAGGGAATGTATGAATTAGTCATATTCAACATTTTATGCATAGGAAGTGGGAAAGTTGCATTGGATTGACCCTCATAACTTCTTTTTTTTAAATCTCAAGTCTCTATGCAGAGTCACACACAATGTAACAAACCACATGTCGTATTCTGCCAACTTAATACTGTATTAATGAAAATCTAAAAAGTGGGAAAAAATAAAGTCTGTAACTGGTGACATAATCAAAGCATAGTTCTGGCACTTGCCCAGTCATGGCTGCTTAACGCAAGTATGGAGACACATTATGTATGGTTGCTGTTTATGACTGAGACTTGTCTGGATTCCTCTCTTTGTATTTTTAGTAGAGGGATGATCTGAGAGGCAACAGGTGGACTCGGGCCTCTGTCACCACTAAGCACACAGATTTGCAACTGCAAGTTGTCTGTGAATGTTTAAAATGCTATTCGACTAAAATAAAGTGTTGTGACTTTTTTTTTGACATTTTAACTAAAGCACATACACTTTACAGTGTGTTGCATATTCCAGTCTCCGTGTCCTGTTTCTGAATTGTCCTTCGCATGTTTGTTTGTGTATTTACACATTTCCCTTCTAATGTGCTATCTGTGTGCACTGTAAAGGTCATTTTCACTCTCTGAGTTCTCACCCATAGTAATTATTCACATGTACAGACCATTAAACCTTTAACCAGGTGTAAGCCTGAATATCAATTATTCTTTAATATGTAGAAAGAAAATATAATGATGGCAGACTTTTGTTGCTTTTGTTTGTTAATAAGGTGAATAGGACCAGGTGTGCACTCTGAACACATCAACTTATAGTTCACATTTTGGGAGCCATTTTTACAAATTAATTGCTTTTATTTTGTCGACCATCCCCACCCCCAACTGCCCCCCTACAGAGACTTAAAGAGTTAAGGTGCGTGCTGAAGTCGAGCTAAGTAAATTCACTTTATGACACTGCTGTGACATGTGCATCTGTGATTTCACACGCTTAATGTAAAATTTACAGTTGCGGTATTGAATGTCACGCGGGCTGTGGGGAGAGCAGGGGGTAACCGGAGCCCCCAGAGAACAAAGCGGGTGTTTTGGCCCGGTCCCCCCTTGCGCATGCCTCCCCGGCTGCCACCCCTCCCCACCGCGCTTTACAGCTGTGGAGGTGTGATCCGAGCACGACGGCTAGCCTTATAACCGTTAAGCAAGCACCACGGCGCTTCTAATAGCCAGAGGCCCTAATGAACAAAACACCTGGAACTATGAGAGCGCAAGGAAAATGTTCTTTTCTCAGGGAGCTGGTCGAGTGATGAATGAGTGGATATTGAACAGAGGCCAGTCAAGTCACCATCTCACACGTTGGCACTGACTCTTGATCACTGAGTAACCAAGTCTTCTGGCCAGCTTTGGTCGGGTCGGTTGGAAGAGTCATGTTAAGAAGAGAGAGGCCCACGCTCACTTAAAGTTCAAACATAGATTAGGCACGCTCGTCCCTTGGTGTCGTGTTCAATTGCAAACCTCCCCCTCAGGGAATTGATCCCACACACCACCGACCAGTATTGATTTAGTTCTATATAGATTATCAACCTCAATCGTTCGATTAAGCCGCAAGTCCTGCATTGTGTAGATATAAAAAGGCTTTTAACAGGTATTGTTTTCCAAGTCACTCAGGTTATTTGAGCTCTATTGCTGTAAGAGAGATTAATGTGATTGCTTACTGTATGACCAGTGAAATTCACTCTTGAGCAATACACAGGGTCCATTTCCACATGTCTGAGTCACCTTAGAATCTGTCTGTCTGGTATTTTCCATTAGTTTGGTCACTGGTTGATATTGATTACACAGCGACACACCAATGTATCCTTAACTATCCTCAGAGATACTAAGTCGACTCAACCAGCAGTTGTCTTGCTAATCCTTGCCCGAGTGCACCTAGTGAAAATAACTTCCCTACCTACTCATAGTGAATACATCATTTACACAGAAAGGTTAAGCAGCTAATAATTACTCCGGTGTTAAAGAAACAGTTTCACACACACAGAATACATACAGTGCGTCCAAAAATATTACCAATTATCTCTAAATGAATGGTTCAAGGTTATTTGTCAGTCAAAGTATAATAATGTGGAGATGATTTTGCAGTGTTTGAGAGGTTGTGTGTGTGTGAACGCATGAACACGTGGACGCATGCACATGCACGTGGTTTGCAGTTGTTTCTGTAAAACCCGTGATGCAATTTGTGACTGAACGTAGGAAGATGGACAAACATCTGCTTCAACAAAGTTGGACGCCCTATGTTGTGTATTATGTATGAATATATATTGTTATTAGCAGAAATAGCACACTTGACACTGTACATGTACATTTTTGCATCATCTTCTTGACTAATGATGGGCTGACTTACTTTTAGATGGCTACTTTTAGCTACCTGGTATTCTGTTACCAGGGTGGTGATGGCCTAGTGGTCTGGTGGTACGCCTTCGAGAAGGTTGTGAGTTTGATACCAGGGCTGCCACCATTGTATCCATGAGCAAGGTACTTAACCCTGAGTTGCTCCAGGGGAACTGCGCACACACATGCGCCACTCCTCTCTCTTTTCCCATCTTCCACCTAAGGAAAGAAGCTGCTGTTATTCCACCAGTGAGCTGTAAACCTGCAATAAAACTGTGGCATGGCCCCTATATGCAGTATGGGTAATGATCTATATACTTTAATGGTACACTGGATCAGGTCATATATTTCTCTTCTTATGTGAGATTCAAAAAGCTATGGTAGGGTAGAGGTACTGTATGTGTGTTAATGAGTAGCATCATGGAAGTCTTCAGTCTGTAGTCTTCAGTCTGTAGTCTTCAGTCTGTAGTCTTCAGTCTTCAGTCTTCAGTCTGTAGTCTTCAGTCTGTAGTCTTCAGTGTGTAGTCTTCAGTCTGTAGTCTTCAGTCTTCATTCTTCAGTCTTCAGTCTTCAGTATTCAGTATTCAGTCTTCAGTCTGTAGTCTTCAGTCTGTAGTCTTCAGTCTTCATTCTTCAGTCTTCAGTCTTCAGTATTCAGTATTCAGTATTCAGTATTCAGTATTCAGTATTCAGTCTTCAGTCTGTAGTCTTCAGTCTGTAGTCTTCAGTCCATAGTCGTTAGTCTATAGTCTTCAGTCTGTAGTCTTCAGTCTGTAGTCATCAGTCTGTACGCTTCAGTCTGTAGTCTTCAGTCTGTAGTCTTCAGTCCATAGTCTTCAGTCTGTAGTCTTCAGTCTGTAGTCTTCAGTCTGTAGTCTTCAGTCTGCAGTCATCAGTCTGTATTCTTCAGTCTTCAGTCTTCAGTCTGTAGTCTTCAGTCTGTAGTCTTCAGTCCATAGTCTTCAGTCTGTAGTCTTCAGTCTGTAGTCATCAGTCTGTAGTCTTCAGTCTGTAGTCTTCAGTCTGTAGTCTTCAGTCCATAGTCTTCAGTCTGTAGTCTTCAGTCTGTAGTCTTCAGTCCATAGTCTTCAGTCTGTAGTCTTCAGTCTGTAGTCTTCAGTCTGTAGTCATCAGTCTGTAGTCTTCAGTCTGTAGTCTTCAGTCTGTAGTCATCAGTCTGTAGTCTTCAGTCTGTAGTCTTCAGTCTGTAGTCTTCAGTCTGTAGTCTTCAGTCCATAGTCTTCAGTCTGTAGTCTTCAGTCTGTAGTCTTCAGTCCATAGTCTTCAGTCTGTAGTCTTCAGTCTGTAGTCTTCAGTCTGTAGTCATCAGTCTGTAGTCTTCAGTCTGTAGTCTTCAGTCTGTAGTCTTCAGTCCATAGTCTTCAGTCTGTAGTCTTCAGTCTGTAGTCTTCAGTCCATAGTCTTCAGTCTGTAGTCTTCAGTCCATAGTCTTCAGTCTGTAGTCTTCAGTCTGTAGTCATCAGTCTGTAGTCTTCAGTCTGTAGTCTTCAGTCTGTAGTCTTCAGTCTGTAGTCTTCAGTCTGTAGTCTTCAGTCTGTAGTCTTCAGATAGATTTACATGCTGAGATTGTTTCATCGCTCTGTTCACAAGTACTGAAATGATTTCCTTCATTCAGAGCTCAAGAACATTAAAAGGAATTTAAGGAAATGAAATGTTTAACCAAAGGAGTACACAGCATTTTGTATTAAAGGACTTTCCTCTACTTGAATATATATTAAATTTTTGCAAATTGTCGTCATTTCTTTTCAGGGCTGAATGTGTGTTAACATAACAGTACTGTGTCACAAGTCATAACTGCAGTGTATCATATGTGATGATAAATTATGTGTATCCTTGTCAGTTCAAGTGTATTTGGAACCACATGCATGCCTTGATGCTAACCATCTCTTACAAATTTCATAACAACAAGAGAGGATAGGTCTTTCACCACCGCAACCACTAAACACTCCTTCGAATTAGATCCAAATGTGGTAATAGACAACATGTATCTGGGAGTGCGGATGTAACTCCGGCCACATGATACTGACGATCAGTGCAAAGTTGCGGTTGAAACAGATGTCTAAACACACAACAGCGCTGACAGGCTGAGGCCCGATGTTTACAGTTGCCTGAGGGAAGGATGCTGCTTTTGGGTTGTGAAGAAAAGATGATTGGATTCACAAAAAGAACTGTACACTATATTAATATCAATTATAGACACTGAGTGGAGACTTCACCTCTTCTCTTCAAATGAGTTGTGAAGATCAACTGGAGTGTGATTGATGATCAATCACGTAATGTACCTCTAATTTCACTTTCTTTATAAAATCTTAATGAAAGAAATAAAAATGTGTGCCTTTCTATAGTAAAAGAAAAGGCACAGTTCCAGAAGAAATCATGTTTCTTCATTTAAATGTCTTGACTTTTTACTCTGTGGAAACCCCCACCCCTTCTTAAAGTTTGTTAATTAAAAGTGACAGTAGTAACAATTGACTTCTTTAGACACATATCTTCCAGTAGATGTATTATTAGCTTCACCATGTATTCAAAGGGTTAGTATTCCTTCCTCATCTTCATCAGCTGTAAATATTTCAACTTCCCTTCCTGTTTGAAGTTTCGACAGATGAGTTAGGAAGTTGCATTCATTCAGAAATCTTTTGATTCAACCACTGACTTTGTGTCCTGCTATTTAGATGCCAGGTTTAAAGCCTGAGCATTTCACCTGTCTAGCTTTGGCTACCCCGAGGAAGGACGTTACATGTGTAAAACTGCTGTAATGGGAATGATGTAGTCTTCGTGTGATGCAGGAATGCTGTGGTGTTGTTGTGAAATGATCAAGGCCTTTTTTCCTTTTCCTTTTCCTTTTTTTCTGGCTTGAGTTTTTACCTCCAGCCATGTCTGTTCATCCCCTTGGTTCATCACATGCACACTGTACACATGAAAACACACATACAGACATATCCATATTTATACTCCAGTTCCAGTAATTATGCTGTAGGAATAATTAAACACAGGTTTTTATTCCCGAGTCAACCTTGAGGGATGCATGGTATGTTTGTGTGTTTGTTGGTCATCATTGGATCTAACCCCATGTCATATTTGAATCAGGAAGGGAAGAAAAGTCAGCATGACGTCTTCAGCACTTCTTTCTTTCGTGTGTAAATAAACCTGAATGATACAAGTCGATTGTATTTCGGCTTGGAATGACGCATGGGGACTATGTCAGCGGTATTATTCAGGATCAGGCAGGCTTTTCCCCCAAAACATAATACGTTCCCTTTTTCCCAAATCTGCGCAGAATGCAGTTGAATATGATAAACATTTGAAGTAAACATAAACTAGAATTGTTTTATTTAGTGACTTTGTTGAATCAAAAACAGTAATCAAAAATGTTTACAATATTTACCTTCGGTAATCTTTTGGAATACAGATTATGTTTCGGAGCATGAATTCTGTAATCGTCAGTGGAATATGTATTGAAAGAAACCTTCACCGACTGCGCTCCAAAAGGAGTTTCCCTTTTTTATTCACTCAGTTTGACTCCAGATCACGTTTAAGGAAACAAGAAGAAGTATAAATTAAAACAGCCCTAAATCTGGTGTCGAGGCTGTGGCTAGACAGGAAATTGATGTGGAGAGAAATGGCTGAGATGAAATGGCAAACCTTAACTGTTCACTCAAGTCATGTTTGGTACAGATAGGTGCAGTCAGCAAAAATTGGAATCCACTCGAGCAGCTTTAGGTTTTGCCAGACTGCGCTCCCCTCAGGTGCGGCCTGTTCACACCTCGTTGTCTCCATCCACCTCCACTCGCTGATAATAACAAAGCAGGTCTCTCCCTTTTACACTCCTTCCCTTTTCTCCCACTACAGCTTTGGCCAGGAAGGAGCTTTCACAACTCAACTTGTGTGACCACCCAAAAAGTGAGGTTGAGTCCAAAGTTTTGCAGGAACTCTGTATAGCTAGTCCTTGGGTTTCCACAGGCTTGAGGAAATGAAAAGGAGAAGAGGAAGAGAGAGAGCGTGTGTAATACATAGAGAAACACAGACGAGAGAGAGGGAGAGCTGTGTGGAAGCACACCAGCCGAGAGAGAAACCTGATTTATTATCACCAAAAATCAACTGCAGATGTCAGCTTGCAGATTCTCCCTCTGCCGCCAATTATAGACACTCACGCAAAGATCCACTCAGCCCTGGAGTTTTCCTCCTTATGCACACACACACACACACACACACACACACACACACACACACACACACACACACACACACACACACACACACACACACACACACACACACACACACACGCACACACACTGAACTATAGTTTATGTACATGCATTTACTCACAGCATGCTCACTTGCCTGCACACACCCTTAAATCTGATAAAAATCATAATCCACTGTCAGAAATTAAATTGAAGGCCTTTCACCCACCTGGATTATTTCCCACTGATTTGTCTAAATTAATGCCAATGACGGGTAATGAAGATGTCCATAAAACGCATTAGTGGTGTGATGTCAGCAATAATTCTCCCAGGAAAGGTTTCTTCCCTCAAGCGTTTTTCCTGCCGCATGTTGTTCCACTACGTCCGTCATTATGGGCTATTTCAGGTCGTTACTCTAATCACCAAACCGTCCTCTGGATTTAGCATAAGCTCTCTATGTATTTCTGGATTTCATTGTTTAGAGGACGGAAGATGTAAAACTTGATAATGGCTCATATAAATCACGAGCACTCGATTGAAATGTGATTTTTATCCAGCATTGTGCGGCGCGCACGTAATCATAGAGTCAGAGAAAATTGTCCTGAGTTTATGTTCTGATTGTTTAGATGCTGGAAATCGTCAAGCAGACATCGACCGCGACTTAAGGCCTTGTTCACTTGAGGATGGCAAAGAGAAATGGACAGCAACAGGCCTGAGTGTGCACCAGAGCCAAAGTTAAGACTGGCAAACTATTTTGTGGGATCATGCCCTTCCTCTGGAACCATTTGATAATTATACAAAATACTTAATGGTATCAGTTTTAAGCATTCCTCTATCTCTCACTGACTTTACATTGTGCATTGTAGCCTGTCATTCAGACAACAATCAGCCTAATTGATACATCACTAGCAGCACAGTTGGCCAACACATGTTAGCAGCAATGCTATCAGAATGAACAATGGTTTAATAAAGATTTTGCTGAAGGTGAGAGAGGAGCAGGTGAAGAATTTAGCAGTTCATCGTGCATCTGTGCTCTGGACAGGATTGTCACATCAAATGCAGCAACACTTTGCATATAAAGCAAGTGTGTTTAAATGTTTATTAGGGCTGTTGTTCAGTTTTCACATCGAGGAGTTTGGTCTGCTTCAGTTGATCAGTTCCAATACTTTCCCCCCTGTTGGATCAGCACTTTCTCTGCTCTGACTCCTCCTGGCTCACACATTAAGCACTGGACAGCAAAGTTACTGATTATGGTTTAATTCATCAGTGAAGCCTTCCACATACATAGTGGGCATTATAATCCTTGAGCCAGGTTGGGGTCAGTTTAGAATCTGGAAGCCAAGTCTGAGTTGTCATTTCTGCAGACTGAGTCAGCATGGAAAACAAAAGACTAAATGTATACAGCACGCTCTGCATGTTTGTCTTGTTGGTGTTGCAGCGCTGCGTAGCAGACAGCTCTGCATTCACAAGCTTTGACATCAGAGATTAAAGACGAGCTGTAAGCAAAGGTAGATGTTGTAAGAGGGTAATATGAACATTGGAACGACATGCAAGCCTCTATAATAACATGTGAATATACCGCAATGTTAGACTTTGCAAATTAAATATAATAAATGGTGTAAAGTGCACAAATGTGAACATTGTTGGAAGATATGCATGAGTGTAAAATTGGAAACAATGACTTCACTGTCCTGTAGCCGAAGTGCCAGAGGCGGAGGTTTCACACAAAGCAGACAGATATTGTGCTGCTCCATCTAGGCCCTTCGTTAGCACTATCTTTGCAACATTAAATAATTATACAGTATTTGGACTAGAGCAATGTGATGTGCAAATCATTTGAAAACAAATTAAAGATGTAATAACTGACTGAGATGTTTTCTGTAGTGTAGCATGACTTTTTGGATCAAAATCCACAAGCTAGGTTAGCAGCCGCAGTCATTCTGTATAACATTTAAGGCAAACTAATGCAAATAAACTTGAAATGACAACAAATGCACATGCCATGTCACATGTGGCGGTGCAGATAACATGAGAAATGTGATAGAAATGTTCAAGTTAAGCAATTAGCCCATGATTTATGATTTACAGTGATTTTTAACAGCTAATGGGGTATTGTTAGGCACAACACTGAGCATCTCATTCTTTAAAAGTTCATTCGAATAATGTAAGAAAAGCCCACCCATGTTTATGAACAAATAGCCAATGGTAAATTTATACATAGATTTTCAGATATTTAACACTAAGGCGGCAGCAGTTTTAGCTTGTCAGCAGCAAATTAATTAAACCCATTAATACATAAGTAAGCTTTGTGTGCTTGTGTCCCTGTATGTTGTGATGTGTATGTTGACAGTAAGAGAAAGAGGGAAACTGAGACCTTACTGAGACATTAAGTCTGCTCTGCTCAAAGCTAGCGCTATAATTGTAGAATTCAGTATGTGTCAAGTTTTAGTTAATTTACCAGTAAAACAAAATCAAAGATCTGCAAACCATAATTGTTTTGGAAAAACGTACCTGTTGCTGAGTTCTTTGCAGTGCCAACAATACAGTAGGAACACATTCTTCACAAGGTAATTCAGTGTTCCTTTTTCTGTTAAATACAAGCATGTAAACATCATTTATTCCCACAAAAAGCTTTTCAAAAATCTCAACAGGAATTGGCCTTTGTCATTAGTTAAGCTTAATGCAGACTGTGAGTTTGTTGGTGATGTTTCCAGAAATTGACAGAAACGCAGCTTACGTAGTCGTAAGCTGCATTTCTGGTATATATATATATATATATATATATATATATATATATATATATATATATATATACACATACTTCCATATTGTCTGCATGAAGTGTGTGCAAATTTAGGAGACAATTGATTTTTTTCAAAAGGGTTGATTTCACAGAAGATGAAGATGGTAGAAGAACAGTCATGAACTGGATTGTATCTCAGACTCAGTTTCACTGTTTGCAGTTAAAATCAAACTTTTTTATATTAGATCCAGACATCTCAGTTCACACAGCCTTTCATTTCAGGGCAATGTCCCAAACAGCATATTTTCCCCTTAGAATAATTCCCAACCCAGGCAGATACTGTATTTCCTTTTGTTTGTCAAACATCTATCCTCTCTTAATCTTTCCATCATGTGTCATTCGATTTGTTATGAGGATCACATTGCAATGCATTTTTTAGGTTCTGTAGTGTTACACGTAAACACATTTAGAGTATTCAAGGCTAGACAAGACACATTTCATTGCCTTCTTACCTGGAACATGTTGGGTAAAAAGTCAAACCTCCAGAATTTAGGGAGATAAATGATCTCGCCTATAATAACTTAAAGATATAGTAGTTTCCTATAAACCTGCATGTATGCTGTCAGATAACATGATTCATCACTGCTTGTCGTGTCTCCTGCTTTGAAGAAATCAGCTTGTTGTCCATCTAATGGACTGTCTCGTTTCTTTAAGTCCTAGACTTAAAGTCCATTCATCTAATATCGTCTAGCGTCTACTTGAAATTCCCACTCTCCAACTTTCTTCCTCTTTCCTGCTTCTTCACTTCCCACCACGGTATGCCTGTCTGCTGCTGTTGGATCAGACCTGAATGTATGCCCTCACACAATTAGTGCTCTGCAGAAACACACATATGCAGATGCACATTTTGTTCCAGTTCCTGTTGTTCTGTTTTGCCCTATAAAACCTGTAAGACAGTTATAATTGTGTATTGGTGGCTCCTAAAGACAGCAAAAGCTGTTAGTCCTTGCCTTATTTAAATTCAGTGAAGAAAGAGAGATCCACTTGTACATATGTAGCCTATACACATGGATAAGACCATTCATGTTTCACAATGTTACTAGCTTCATCTTAAGGTTTTAAATATAAGGAAAACCCAGAATGTAGAGCTTCTATGCCACCATAATGCATCCAAATGGTAATTTGAGATATTAGCATGATTAATGAGCAGTTCATTACTGCTACATGTAACTTACCCAATGACAAATGTGATGTTTAGTGCAATGATAAATGTAGCGCGGTGATGACGCAGTATCAGCACAGCCAACCTAATCAGGGGTTAATATGTTGGTTTACACTAACTTAACGATCTGTGGGCTAAACAACACTAAAGCACAGCCTAATTAGTATGTTTATGAGAGCACTTTGATTTTGATAGACGACCACGCAGCGTTCAGTGCCGCTAGCTAGCATGGCTAGCCTAATGTAAACACCTCAGTGTCCAGCGCTCTCAGTGACAGACCATGTTGTAAAAACATTTACGGGATTATGAATTGAAGTGTGTGTGTGTGTGTGTGTGTGTGTGTGTGTGTGTGTGTGTGTGTGTGTGTGTGTGTGTGTGTGTGTGTGTGTGTGTGTTTGATAGGGGTTAGCTGATATACTACCAAGACAGTTTTTTTTGGAGTGGAGTGCTTTGGAAATGATGTTTAGTCTTTTTTTTTTCTCATTTTCTGTCCTTGTTGGAGGAATATAGTCCATGAATAAATGCCAGCACTGTTTCTCTGTCGTTCCTCCAGGGCGCCAGGCTAATACTGTACACTGTATAGACACAAACACACACAAACACACACACATACCCCAGTCCTGATTATTCCGTGGGGGGGTCATTGCTGAGATCCATGTGGAATATTTAATTCCACATGGTCAAAGACCAAAATAAAATGAAGAGATGTGTAAAGTTGATTTGATTTGATGACCATCACTATTCTTTTAGTGTCTGACATCACTGCCCTGTCTCTCCCATCAGCGTACACTCTCCTTGAGAAACTCCAGTCCAGTTGAAGAATTGATTCTCCATAACGTCAGTTTTTCGACCTGACATTAGAGCATTGCCATGTTAGAAAGGAATGTTTCCATAATTTGATAACGTGATACCCAGGATCACTTGTTTGTGTTAGAATACTGTGGCTGTATATAAAAACATTATTCTAGGCAGGCCTTTTCTGAGAAAAAATATATGATCCACAATAACAAATCCCTAGTAAGGACATAAAAAGGCATGAGCAGATCCAAACCTTTTATTAATATTTGTATTTTCTGGATATATTGTTGATAGTTAACCGTACATCACTGACAGAGACAACTTCAGTTGCGTTTAGAATTCTTTCTTAAATGACATACAGTACATCAATGTTTTTTTGTTGACGCTTTTTCATTTTTATTAATCTTCCACATGATAATCATACTGGAAGCCGTGTCTTTTCTTTATCTGCCACTACACCACACTGTATTACCTGATTATGAGCATTTTCTCAGGAGACCCAGGATTTATCACTTGAGTTTTCTTCTTGTTCAAAAAGGAATCCATCGTTATTAAATTTAATTAAATGTCCTTCGATATTCTGTATGTTTTTTTTCCAAATAGTGAAAAGATAATAGATAGTGGTACTGCTTAATGTGCTTAAACATATCATATTATCACAATCATTTATTCTTGCTATGCAGAAGGGCTAATGCTTAAAAAACATGTGTTAACTAATGGCTCTGTAAACATGTAGGTGTAATGTTATTTATGGATCTCCACAGGGAAGATAACGGGCTAAAATTGTCCCCTAGATGTGTTTTTTTAGATAAGCTCCGATTCACTTTGCAAAACAAATGTATCCACAATACAGAAAAATAATCTAATCTAATCTAAGAAAGCCCTATCCCCTTTCCTCTCTAAGAGCTGATTCATTGTGTTTACTCATAAAGGATAAATACAATAACTATATAATGTGTTTTTTTAGGCCATTATTAAGCATGGGTGCTCCCTCTCTGCGCACAGTTAACCAATGTCACAAATGAGTGAACATAAATGTTCTGCTCAGTATTTCAGCTCAGACCCCCCTAATTAGTTTAACATTAGCAACCACAATCAAACATATGCTGTTCTCAAGTACGGGAAGTCGTAAACCTCAGTATTTACTTTGTGCGCCTTGTTTGCACTATTAAAACAACTAATAGGTAATAATGCCTTCCCAACAATTGATAACAAGTGCATTTAGAGCTTTGAGACTGTGTGAATGGTGGTATTAGGATTTGATTTTAAGGCCAACTCTGTTGTTTTTGGACAGAAGTGTCCGGCACATTTATGTTAAATGGGCTGTGCCTCTAATATTGTAAATAAAAGGCTGACAGAGGCACTTTAATGACCAAGTTAATAACTTCCACTCACCTCTGCATGATCTGGCATTCTCACCGTGATCAGCATATCTATCATTTCTGAGACACCCTCTTCACATCGTCCAATCTTACACCCTGACACCTACTGAAATCTCATCCAGTATCACCAGCTAATAGCTCAAGAGTGACTTACCCCCACGGCTGTTTTATGACTGGCATTTTTTATGAGACCACAGTGGGCCTTCCAGCCCTGAGAGGTCAGACGGCTCGACAGCAGCGGTCAGAATGAATGGTTAATTTCCTAACCGTGGCACGATGGAGAGGATACAGTTCCTCTAGCCTTTCCTCCAGGCTGTCAGTGACGTGACACACAGACGGAGCAAATCTTAACGAGTGTGTCAAACCACTGTCTGCTAGCTCTGCCTTATGTACTCGGCACCACATGGGTCATTATTAGCCGTTTCAGTGCGACAAATCTCCACAGAAGACACAGTGTCACATCACTCAAAGGGATTGGCTCCAGCTTAACTGGAAAAAGGTAGCTGGTATTTAACCACCCCCGGAAGATGTGGTTGATTTCATTTTATGTGGAGTGAAACAATGAGTCAGGACGGGCTACTGCTGAGCTCTCAATGTAAAAGGCAGCCATCCCATCTGGAGGTGACTGAGTGGGATTTGTATCAGCCAGCACTGGATATCCTCGCTGTCGTCTTTTATATGTTCATAAGGAGAAAAAGACGAAGGGGGAGGAGTGCAAAGAGGGGGGCTGTGTGGCTCTGAAAAGGAATTCTGGCTTTTGCCTTGTGCATTTTATGAGAACTCGGAGCAAACGTCATAGGACAGCCCACTTGCAGATCAGGCCCCACGGCTATAGGATATCTCTGGTTTCCATCACGAGGAGGGGCGCGTGCATGAACATGCAGGAGCATGTATAAAAAGACAATTATACACAAGTGCCAACAAAACCTTGCAAACAAACAAACACACACACACACACACACACACACACACACACACACACACACACACACACACACGCACACACACACACATACTTGGGTTTGAGGCCTATACATATAAGCAAGTAAAAGTGAAAACTCACCCTCGCAAACTCACTTCCACTACGTGTGTCAATCTCGTATCAAACACACATACCTTTCTCTCTCTCTGTCTCTCTCCCTCCCTCACACACACACACACACACACACACACACACACACACACACACACACACACACACACACACACTGCAGCGAGGGTCTGGGAGCAATCAAATAGCTGCACTACATAGCCCGTCTCAATCCTGTTTTCCTGTGCGTCTGCACCCATGTACCAGCGGTTCCTCCCCAGTGCTCCAATAAAACCTCACTAATGATCCCCCTCACCCCACTCGCCCACACCCTGGCTCTGGCACCCGGCATGTAGATGCACAAACCGAGGGGCACTTTACGAGCTAAGCGGCCGTCCTTACCCGTGATGTCATCCGCAGCTCGCACTTAATCCCGCCAATCTCCCGAGAGCTGCCAGGCAGACACACCAGAGGAATACAGTTGCTATTTCTACCTCCTTTCTTCAACGCTCTCCAGCTCCTTTCTGTTTGTTTGTTTGTTTATCCTTCGGGCTGTGCACCACGCACACACTCCGAGTCTGTGGGTGGATATTTTTATAAAGGGCTTTCCCCAAAATATACTGCTGGTCCAATTACTGACACATTAACTGCTTCTCATCTGACGCACCAAGTGGCGGGCAGACACTGACTGACTGTTTTCAGAATGACTCTATTCAAGCAGCATAGAGGGATTTTAGGTTTCTTTCTCCCCTTGACATGCCTGCCTACATCCAAATAGGAAGTACTCCGACATGCACTCACACTCTGTAAATCCATCACCTCATGTTTTCGCTTGGAAAAACAAATAATAAATATATGATCGACCATAGGTGTTTATCAGTTTTTTTTGTTCAATCAGCCACAGTATTTGTATTTAAACAAAATGCACAGAAATTAAACAGTTCCATCTGTGCAGAAAAGCAATGAACCTCAAACACGTCTTAAGCAAAACATGCCTTCCGTAATGTCACCCTGTCTGCAACTTCAAAGGAGCACACACCTTGCACACGTTCCCCAGCTTTCAGCATTATGTTTTTAGTTAATATGTCAGGCATTCAACGAATCTGAAGTAATAATAAAATCAGCATTCTAATAGTTTAATACTATGATGCAATGATTAAATAGATTTTCTTTCTAAGGATGAAAGCACGGGGGCTGTTGCTTTAGTCCATGAGTTTCTAATTGTGTAAATATTTGTTCCAGATTCAGCTCCACAGGTCACAGTGTGATGTATGGCCGCTGTCACATAATCAGCTCTGGGAAATGAGCACACATGCACAGGAACGCAGTGAGACACACAAACTAGTTGTTGTAGTGTTTCAATAAACGTGAACACACTTTTTAGTTGGCTTACTGAAAGCTGTGCTCAGTAAACAGTGACAAAGAGTTTGTTGTTGTCATACCTGTTCCAAAAAAATGCAAACTTTTTAGATTGTAGCAATCACACAACGAGGAACGACTTAACTCAGCTTACCCCTCTGTCTCACACACACATTATGTTTCTTAGTATATACAATTTTAACACCATCCTATTCACACACACACAGACTCGCACACAAAATACAACATAGGTAGCTAATTATGGGGGAAATGACCCTTTGCTCATTTGAAAGGTATCCAGACAAGCTCTTACAACACCTACTCAATTAGCTGCCATTTGTCCCCTTGAAATGAATGGCTCGCTCTCTCCTCAGTCACACAAAACATGAACACTTCAGTCTTTGATCTGCTGTTGAGTTAGATCTGATCTACCACAAGTGAAGCACTGAAACGCTTAACAGGCAGATGCTAGAGCAGTGGGAAAATATTGTACATGTTGTTTGATTGGCTTGTACAAACCATGCTAAGTACATATTTCTCATAGATCTTTGTTTAAACACTTGATGAGAACAGTTGCATTGGAGAGTGTTAATGGACTAGATAGTTCTAAATAGCAAAATGTAAGAAACTTTTTATTTATTTAATGAAAATTGATAAAATAAAAAAAGCCTTTCTGTAAAATAAATGACATTTGATATAAAGAGGCGAGCTATATAAATCCACGAGCATCTCCTGGTCTGGATGATTCCTAATGTACACGTATCTAATAGGTCGATAATGAAGGGATACATGTACTGCACTCAGCATGTTATGCGTCAGGAAGACTTTCATTTTTATTAAGTACTCACTTCTGTACCGGCACTTTATAAGGTAAATGTATAGAACTCCTGCTACCTGTCACTGTCTGACATTTACATGGTTGCAAAATATATAACCGAGTACGTTGAAAAGGATGGTTCACTGCAGCGGTCTCCGTGGTTCTTTCCTTTGTGAAATGTGTGAACAGTTTCTGTTGTGAAAGGGTGTTCGGGGCCGGAGAGGACAGGTGACCGGCATTCACCTCCCTTCCTCCTACCTCTGAAAGGAAAACAAGTCATAAACTAAAAGAAGAAAAAAACAACTTTCTCAGCTACAGAATCCTCTGGGTGAATGGAGAGAGGGAGGGGTAGATGGAGCGGGAGAGTCCATTAAAAAGAATGACGGCCACAAAAAATAAAAGAGAGGAAAAAATCCCCACGGCAGGCACACAATGCCATAGCTGGGGTTAAGTGCTAGGATTTCAGTCGATGGGGGATTTGGGGGTCCCTGCGTTTTTAAGCCTCTGTCCCCAAACCTCACCTTCATCCCACCTCCCTCCCCAATACACTCTCTATTTCTTTCACTCTCACACACACATGTACGTCTCTCCCAGATCTACCATCTCCACCCCCCCTCCCCTGAGTCCCAGTCATCTGCCATAATCAGAACGATGATATACGGGCCCCATTAAAAGAGAGGGGCTGCTGACATGCAGGACAATAGCCCCTCACAGCGTGTCCAGGAAGCCTGCCCATCCAGGTGCACTCTCCCTTACAGCCAGAGGCCTGCCGCTCTCCCTCCTTCTCTCTCTGCCTCTCTTTCTACCTCTCTCCCTCTCTTTTTCTCCCCCCTCTCTCCAAACGCAGTGTGAGCCCATTGAGAGGGAAGGTAGAAACAGGAGAGGAGCAAATGGGGAGCGGAGGAGTTGTGTGGGGGTAAGGAGGGATTTGCTGGACTCAGATTCGAGGGAGAAAAGAGGAGGGTAGTGGAGGGGTGAGGAGAGTGAGGGAGAGCTCAGGTGTGTTGAAAAGACAGGACATTTGAGCAGTCAGCGATGGTGGGGGGTGGGGGGAATCAGTGAGCTTGAAACAATGGTGATAATAAAAGTCTCCCCTTTCACCCCGTGTGCCTCTCTCTTCTCTGTTTTTGCTCACCGTCTCTACCTGCCTGACCTACCGCAGCGCATCACAGGGCACAGAGGAAGGCTGGAGCGAGAGGGGAAGAGGAGGATGAGGAGGAAGGAACGGCTGATGGGACAGGATTGGTGAACGGCTATCAACACATCCTCACTGACAGCCGTCGGCCTGTCTGTCGGCAGGTAATTTAGACCAGAGGGGGGTCTGCACACACACACACACACACACACACACACGCACACGCACACGCACAAGCACACTTACATACATTTTAGGTACGTATGAGTGCCTGGGCCCAGCTAGCTCTGTTGTTTGATGTATGTTTTTTAAGTTTATCCATCAGTACTCAGATTAATTCTAACAGTAGAGTCATTTCTGTTATGTCTTACTTAAAGAATGTAAAAATGTTTGCACTTTTATTTTAGTTTCATTTGTCCAAATTTGTCAAAACAAAGTGTAAATGCATCATGTGACTTTAGAATACTACAAATAGCAAAAATACAGATAAGGAGTCAGTCTTTCATTGTCAGACCGTGATTTTACATTACATCTACCTTTAATTTAAAAGACTGACTGACAATATGCTGCGAAAGCAAGATACTGAGGTGAGTGACACCAAAGTACTGTGAACAGTTGCAGTTATTAGCATTGCTATTTTGTATACAGTGAATAACAGTATGCATTTGTTTGGTGCGCAGATTCAAAGGAAATGTACAAATCTTTTTAAAACAGCATTTAAATGAGTATATTTCAATGTGAAGACGCTCCTAACTACACATTGGTATATAGTCAGTATTGTTGCACTAACTTGTAATTATGTAACTGAAAGAAAGGTTTGACTTTTCGACATGTATTGACTTTTAAATCAACTTTTTGAAATGAAATGAAACAATTCTTTTACTCCTGTGTACAGTCTTAAGTGAACCATGGAGGCGTACGGCCTGGCCTGTCTCCTCAGTAGACTGGTGACACTGTCATCAATAGCCTCCACGCTCCACTGCACAAATCCCCCTCTGCGCCAACCAGTCCGTTAATACACACTGACTATCTGCCCTCAGCTCACTGTGTGGTCCTCCTCCCAAAGAGAAAAGGGTAAAGAGAGCTGACATCTCTGTCTGAGATGCACTGCCTTTCTCCGGCGGTCACCTATCCTGTATCTATGGCTCAAAGACTCAGAGGCACACTTGAGAAAATAAATGACCTTCTTTCTTCCTGGTTCTTTCTTCTTCTATTAATGGAGAAACTGAAAAAAAAAAAACCGAGGACTCATCTGTCTCTATCCTCTGACTCACAAACTCCTACAGATCTGAGGTCAGCATTGTTTGACTCTTAGATACATTTCAGTGTCTAGAGCTGTTTTCCAGGACATCCCTTCCACGTCCAATTTAAGGTTTGCCTCTCTTGTCTTTAGCCAAGCTGCACTCCCTCGCCGTCCATTGCGTCCAAGTCCTGAGAGAGAAATGAAAGCTGGTTGGGGAGATGCAGTCAACAAGGTGGTAGGAATTTTAATGACCGGCTTTCTGCTGCCTTTTCCTCTCCCGTCGCTTTGGCACTCAAATAATGATCCGGCAGACTTTGCTGTTTGGCACCTACTGGCTTTCCTCCCTGAAAAAGGTGGAGGACAGAATAAAGGGCAAGTCTTTATTTCTGAAAGCTTTATTCTTTTGACTTTTGCTTCAGTCTAGATGCTTCAAACACATACTTGCTTATGCGTATCCATATGTGCACCTACTTTGACATGAAAAGAGTGTCTTAATGTACACACATAATTCACACACAGTCACAGACTTTCATGAAATAAAGGTGACAGGCCGTCAAACCCCTTGTGACAGACATTACCCGGGTCCAGTGAGCAGAGATCATTCGTCACGACCAATCAGAAGAGCCAGTAGAGTTTGTTATTGGAGCTCTGATTTTGGACCAGGGCTGCTCACACACTCAGCGGTAGGTAAGGCTGACAAAGTCCTGGTTTGTGTGTGTGTGTGTGTGTGTGTGTGTGTGTGTGTGTGTGTGTGTGTGTGTGTGTGTGTGCGTGTGTGTGTGTGTGTGTGTGTGTGTGTGTGTGTGTGTGTCTCAGTGCAAGTGTGTGGCACACTCTGTTCATATCAGACCCCACTCTCCTTCTCTTGAAGCAGAACAGATCCTCTGGATAAGCTCACCCAGTGGCAGAGAATCCCCCCACACACCCCTCCATACATACATACACATACACACACATGCACATGTATTCCTTTATTGCATGCCTCCTCTGCTTCCTTCCCACCATCTCTCCTGTCTTGATCTAATGCTCAGTGCATAATGGAACAAAGACGAGTGTGATTTTCCTCCTTTTCTCTGATTGCTGCTTTTCAGTTTGTATACTGTAGATGAAGGTCCTGAGTTTCCCAGTGCAGCCAGGCAGCCAGACAGAGCTGGGCTGAGGAGCAGACAGCAGCCGATTGTGAATGTGAGGAAACAGATCAGTCTGCCTGGCTACAAGCGGCGCGGTATTTTGCTATGTGAATGATGACTGATGCCGCTGCATAGACACCCTATCTCTCAAATGTGTGTGTGTGTATGTGTGTGTGTGTGTGTGTGTGTGTGTGTGTGTGTGTGTGTGTGTGTGTGTGTGTGTGTGTGTGTGTGTGTGTGTGTGGGATGTAGCCATGTATACACACATACCTGCACATTTAAGTGCAAAATAGAGTAAATGCATTTTCTTACATTTGAGCTTCCAAAATAGGGGGAAAAAACATGTCTGCATAATCAGACTCTAAGTCATTTATATTCCAGAAGTACTAAGTGATACATGTCAGGTAATCCTTTGTTCCAAAATGGACTTTCTGCAAACAAAGTGTTCCCCTTCTCTTCCATCTCCCCAAACACTGCCTCAGATTCACTGGCAAAGTGTCAATTAGCATAAAAAATAAACAATTTTGTATTACTATGTTTGTTTACCAAGATGCAGCATGATGAAAACTGTTTTTTATTGGGCTTTGGGTCTAATTATTAAATCACTACACAACATTAAAAGAACAACCAGATTTCGGACAATCAGGATTTGTTGTTCATTCTAGGAAACCAGAAACCAGAAATTCCTTTATTTCTTAGCACCGCAAAGACGTCAGCTGGTGTTAACCATGGTCACTTCATTTCCTCCTCGCAGGCACTTGAAAGTTGACTGTCGCTGAGCTGTTAGATGACATCACACATGAGGACAACGCTAGCAACCAGTTATTGCAAATCAGTCAGTGAAGTCTGCAACACAGTGAAGTGGTGACTGATGGTGTGAACACAGTGGAGCACATGATAGAATGATAAAACTCAGTTTTACATTGCAATAACCTTTAGTTAAGTAGAAGCTCATATGGCAATAGAGTCCAGATGGTAACGCTGACCGATCAAAATAAAACCATACTGGTGTAGAGAGATTCTGGAGATTAAGTTTTGAGATGTGTTTGCTTACACGTAGGTAATTCCCTGCAGTTTAGTTTAGAGTTACAGGAACACACACACACACCATCCCACAGGACTGGGAAAGTTGAGAGGTGCCACCGTGACCCCGGGCCTACAGGTGTCTGTAAACCCAGTCTTCTACATACTGCAGTCCCAGCAGCTGACAGGCTATAAGTGTCCCACGGTAGCCTTGTTCCAACTGACAACTTCAAAGGTTACTCTGCAAGGGTCACAACAATACATTATTTTCAGCATATGTGTGACTTGACGGTAGGGGGGGGGGGGAAATCCCCAAAATAGAGTGGCAAGTCTTCCAGTTTTACCATATGGCAAATGTCACTGTGTGACATATACAGGCTTATGAAAATGGCAAGCGAGGACAAGGCGGATCGCAAATCCAATCGTCTGTCACACATTATTAGCAGAAACCAGAAAGACTGAATCTTTCCCATTTTGCATTGTGACACATTTGGTCCACAGATGCGCTCCGTTGTAAAACAGGCCATTGGATGTTAACAGAAACCACACTGCCGAATAAAATCTTTCCAACGACGAGCAATCAGCATTAGTGTGCGGGCTGACATTTGCATTCCGGCGACCCACTGAGCGACTGTCACTCTGCGCTCCTCCTCCGTGACCTCGTCTGAGCAAACTTCACTTAAAATTCACCTCAGAGCTACACACGCTACCCTTTGACATGCAAGTTTATTGTTTTTTTTTTTTCTTTCAGAAATGAGAGGAGAAGGCCCAAATGGTAACAATTTGAAGTCAATAAACTCTTCTCCTCTAAAATGCCCTGGCTTCAAAAGAGTAGTGTGGGTGTTCTGCACGGCGGTAATGGAATTGTTAAGCATGCTCAGGGATTTGGCAGCCGGCTCCCTTCGGAAAAGAGCTGGAGTGGAGGATGACAACCTGTTAAAATCCAGCATTTGTTTCTCTCTTTCTCTCTCTCTCATGATTAGGTGGAGCAAAGAAATGCACACAAACATGCATGAACGTATGAAAGGGTTTGTATGATATAGGTGCTTTAAGGCAAAGGAACAAGTAAATACAAAGAATGTCCTCCTTGGCGCACATGCAGGCATTGTATAAATACATATACTGTACATATATTAAGACAAAGTTCTCCTTTCATATACTCGTGTTTAACTTCAGTGACGGTGTATTCTTTTCTTCTGACTGGCCTCTGTGTCCCAGCACAAAAGCTATGTCTGTTAAAGGAGGCCAATTTCAATAAGTGAAAAGACAGAGAGTGAGAGGCCGTCTATTGTGCAACATGTGTTTGTGCGTCTGACACAGGAGGGCAGTCTTTCAAAGCTTCCCTCCGTCTGTGCAGGAGACCAGCTTACTGCACTCTACTCTCAGGTCTCGGCCTTTACAGTTGCAATAAAATATCGAGGATTGTTTCATTTCATCGCTGGATCACGGTTTTATTCCTTCATCTTCAACAAGAGAGAAAAATGTGTCTCTGCTCCAACTTGAAGAAACCTACTTTGCACTTCATTTTGACTTCTCTTCCTCTCTTGCCATTCAATTTAGCTCAAGTTCAAAAAGTCACTTCCATCCCCAGCCTCCTCCTTTCACCACCACTACATCACCTGCCCCTCCGTCACCCTTTTTGGCCAAGAACGCTTACTACTCCTGCATGAGCCGTCATAAGCGAAATGCTCCAGAGTCAATATTTATCCAGGTTGTGCGTGAAGGTATCTGCCATTTCAGCACTTGCTGTGCCCCTTCAACAAACAACATGCAGCTCTGATGAACGCTAAAAAATCCCTCTGCGTGTGTTTCTTCCCCCTGGCCCTTTCTTCCTTCACTCTTCTGTGCATGTGTGTGTCTTCATTAACTTTTCTCTGTTAATCCCCATCCAGAGGTAGAGGTAGATTTCGGGAAGTGGCTGCAAACCCCGGGAAGTGCTGTTGTTTTTGATGTGTTACCGAAGTCCCACCCAGCCCCCACCTCCACCTCCACCCACCATCACCGTCAAGCCCCCACCCTTGGCTGGAGCTCCTATTAATCATCCTGTCAGTCCAGCAACACACACGCTTGCTTTGTCGCCACAGACACACCACCACACATATACTCTGTGCAACAAAACAAACAAATAAATAATGCAGCTGGTCACTGCCGGGCTACAGGAGTCTGAAGAGAGAATGAGAAAATAATCTCTATGGAAATGGAACCGGTGCAGGAGAGCTGGCGGGTTTGTTTGCTACTTGCAGTGTTTGTGCTTCAGTCGTTGAAACCTTTATTGGTCTTTGTTGGGTTGTAGAGAGTTTGGTGTTTTATGGTTTGTTTCCTATGTGATGTCAGGCTTATAGTGTAAGTGTGCAGCTTGGCTGAAGTTATTTTTTCCTCATGCTGGGAAGTCATCCGCTCCTGTGGGGAAAAGAGGCTAACTTGAAAATGTTTGCCTTTGAGTACAAATACACAGCAGCACTCAGTAGCACTGCGTTGGTGTTGGCGCGTGCGTACACTCGAAGAAGTGTGCGGATGTGTATCAGGTTGAGTCTTAGTCATTTTCGTGATTTGCTGAAATCCCTTACAGTGCCCCTTGGACTGTGGGTCTGCGTACCTTGGCAGTGGAAACATATTAGTGAAACGCTGATCCATGAGAATGTCAACAAGACTTGTGGCTTTGGGTAAGAGATGACATCTCTGCTAGAGTGAGCAGCTTCTTTACATCATTATATTTAAGAGAGAGTATTTGTCATCAATTAACTATCTATTCAAACAGTGTCATTATACCACATGTCCACACTGCACATGATTTAGCATACATTTTGCTTCCAGCGTGGGCGTAGAGCCTTTCCCATCCCTCCTGCTAAGCATTTCCCCCAGCGTGTGTGTGTGTGTGTGTGTGTGTGTGTGTGTGTGTGTGTGTGTGTGTGTGTGTGTGTGTGTGTGTGTGTGTGTGTGCATGTGCGTGTACGTGTGTGTGCGTGTGTGTGTGTGTGTCTGTGTGTGTGTGTGTTGTGGGGCCCCACTGTAGCTGGCTGCAGTGACGTCACTCCCCACATACAGTATTATAATACATCAGGGCAGTTTCAGAGGTCGTATGGAGACTGTGGGATCTGGAGCTGTTTGGAAATCTAACTAGATATCCTCAAGATTCCTGAAAAGGAATTTTTATTTTCATTGGATTTTAAAGCTGTGAATCATTTTTAGTGATTTTGCTCACTGATGTCTTTTAGCTTTCCATATTTTATGCTTGTTGGGTTTGTGTATTTTTTTCTTTTGTCTAACTTCCAATTCGTTAATAAATTTCAAATGGGCATTGTGCTGCAGTGACTGTAACATTGCACCATCTGTGATATAGAGCAGCCGTCATCCTCATTACAATAAATACATCTGGCCTTGCTTTTATAGCTATTGTACATGAATGTATATTACTATTAATATTGTGACTGACACGGCAACTTTCAAGTGTCCATTGCACCTTGTAACTGCACATTTCCTAAGCCTAATTGTGACATCAAAGCCCAGTAGCGGTAAAAAGGAGTCACAGAAGCTGGTATGACGAGAACAAAATTCCAGATCAGATCTTTACTGGAGGTGAGAACACAAGTCTCAGGTTGGAAACCTTCAAGGGGGTTTGTTTCAAAGATGAGAACCAGAAATCCCAGAAGCTGGTGTGCTTCAAAGGGCTGCTGAGGGGTGGCAGACGGCTCTCGGGAGTCCTAACCCGCTGCCATGCCAGGCTGGTGTGAAATGGACACTTGTGGGCTCGGGCTGTTCTATCTGTCCACAGTGGTTAATGATAACATGCAGCGGCCTCAGCACTTCATGCTGCCCACATGAGCCTCTTGTCGCCTGCCAAGTTGTGTGTATGTTCTTGCTGCTAATACCTACTGGGCCCATTCTGCATAATAGCTCTCACCAAGTTTAGCATGGGGGATTGGTGTCGACAGCAGCCTTTATTTGTTGTTTGATCATCTTAGATTCATCCAGTTTCACATTTGCTGACATTTTGTTTTTTTATTGTTCCATTCATGTATTTTTGCCTAAAACAATTCCCTGTAAAACCTAATTTTGGATCGTTTTACATTAAATTCGACCACCATTTCTTAGTGACTAAAATGTATTATAATAAAAAAATGAAACAGGGACTCAAATATATGTTCCATATATTCATGGTTTTATTCATTTCTTTGTTTTTAATGAATCCACACTGAATTATGGTGTGTCAGTAATCTTGGCCAAACTTTGTGCGAAATTATAATCTTTGCAATATTCCTGAGAGTAGTTTGTCTCCGTTTTAGTTGGAGATTTGTTTTTCTAAATTGTAGTTCAATTTGATGATTTCACTTTAGACTTTTGATCTTATGATATTAAAATGAATAGCCTACCCTATTGCTACATTTATTTTTCACTAAATAAAAACATTTTGGTGTCACTGAAAAAAAAACCTTTAACAAACACAGGCCCAAAGGCCTCTCGGCCTGTACCACACCATGTGTGGACCTGTAAATCCTCCGTGTAAATATATTTTTTCTAGAATACCATAAAGCCTATATTGAAGCGTGTGTGTCACTGAACTAAACTGTGTGCTCTTTGGCTGAGTTGTAAAATATGACTATGGATATTTCCCCCCCGCCGCTCCAAAATAAAAGATTAACATTGTGATTCCCAGTGTCCCAGCAGACAGCTTGATTGATTACATCATATTAAGGTCATTTCCACATCGGGGTAATTTTCACTCGAGCCTCCCGGCGATATTTTAATGTGCATTTGTTTGGCGGGGTTGTCGGCTCCTCGCTCCTCTGATCTGCGGGAAATTGATGGTGACATTAACGAGCGATTAATTAAAAGCAACAACATTGATGATGGTGGGGGAGGAAGGGGAGGGGTGGGGATGCTGTTCCATTTTTAGGATACACACTTAATTCCCAGTCTGATTAGACATTGCATAGGTATTCCTTGTGTAGCCTATACATTTAGCAGATTGGTCGTCAATTGTGGTTACATTTTTTTTTGCTTGACCAAATATTGTTTGTTGATTAATAATTAACTTTCTTTGGATGATGATGTTTGAAAATACTTGTATTCGTTATTCGTAACCAACATCACGGACCACTGGTGCTGCGGTTTCTCATGTATATGCATGAATTAGCCAAAAGTTGTCTCTGAAAATACATCAGTCAGAATCATTAAAAACAATCAAGCTCGAAGGAAAAACGAAAATGCAATTATTGGTTTGTGTTTGTGTTTGGCCGGATGGATAGCAGGCAGTAAGTCAGCGGTGTTTTAACTGAACTGACAGCTGAATGCATGTTTCCAGCATTACTGAACTGACGCACAATTAAACAATCAAATATGGGGATTTAACCCGTTACATGTTGCAATGTGTTTCAGGAGCTAATTGAGCAAGAATAATTTATAAGATTGACCACAAATGTGTTTCCAAAACATTTGAATCGAACCTCCTCTGTTTTTTGCATTAATGTGTGCAAACTATAATATTCATGGACTAATTCCAAAAACCACCAATCTGTCTGATCAACCACCAACCCTCACACGTTGATATATATATTTGAATTCTTTGTGGCTCTCCAGATGTGAAGTGCCAGTTCTCCGCTCCAGTGCAGGCCTCTTGCTGTGTGTCTCTATATGTACAGTCGCTGCCCTCTAACCTCTTCATATTCCTGCTATCAGTAGCTGTGGCGCAGCGCCCATCTGTCTCTGACAGCGTGTTAACAATACTGCAAAAGGCCCCAAAGAAACGTCTTGGATTAGCGGTCAGAATTCCCATTTCCCATAGATGCACAAGGTCCTGAACCCAATTAATGGCTAATAATTACCAAGGCAACTTCACTATGACCGCTTCTGGGGACTTCATTCGAGGGGAGGAGGGCGAGCGGCCTGCTGTGGAGAGCAACACCAAACTTATACTTTACAAAGGAACATGTAGGATTTTCTAATAGATTAGCTTCCGGGACCTTAGTGTATTTCTGCGTATCGATCTGTAAAAAGTGTTGGTGAAGATGATTATTATTTTCTTTTTTTTTTAAATAAATCTCTTGATGACAAAGCTGTGTGGGTCCTCTCCTCATGCAGGCAGTCGCATCATATACAGTAGTGTGTGTACCTGAGTGCGTGAGCGCCCTGCCGCAGCTAGTTACCGTGTTTACTCTCCCATTACATCGACTGTAGTGGAATTACAGTTAACAAATTTACAATGCTCGAAGCGCTCACAAAAGGGCCCGCTGCGGCTTTTTGATGTCCCCCGGCCCGCCTGATCCTCAGGCCGGACCGCGAGGTGCTCCATTTCACATATCTAATGTGCGCTGATGTTATCTGCGCGTAACGTCTAATCCAGGGACCCGGAGCCTTCTCCAGCGTGGATAAAGCTTGGGTTTCAGCCGCCTATGTGTGTGTGTGTGTGGGTGTGTGTGTGAGTGGGAGGTGTACAGTCACCGCAGTCTGACCACACCAGTCCCCAGTGTGATAAACTTCTGTGCCCCCCCCCCCCCCCCGCCCCCTCCCAGCACACCCCGCCCCCTATGCACCCACACACACACCTATCATCAGCGTGCGCGACTTCTGATTGACGAAGATGATGAAAGTGAGTAACATAATGCTTAGGCTATTTGTGCAAGGTGATTAGATTTTTTTCGTTAATACTATTTTCATAAATTGTGAATGCATTCGGGTACCTGCATTGTAGCCTAATACATAAACTGTTATACATTATAAATAGTTATCATATCCTCTTCGTTACAGGCTGATTGAATATGTTCGACTTTACGATAGCTTGGGTCCGCGCATGCTGTTGCCACTGGTTGTAAATACTGTGTCATTTTTTGGTAAAATTATTGCTATATTGTTTATTTAAAAAAAACTATACATTGTCGGTGTGACTCGGAACATGACGGCCGGTTACTTTTGTTGTTGTTGAGAAAACCAGTCCAAGTGATGCGAAGACGTCATCGCTTTATCAACGTGAGATGAAGGAAGCTGGTCGAACTTGATGCAAATTGTGTCCTTTATACATTGTAGGCCTATAACCTGCCAAACAATTAGCCTACACATATGAATAGGCCTCAGTGCACGCGGAAGGGGCCTGCACGTAGACTATGTGATATAGGAGCCGTGGAGACAATATCTATACAAACAATGCCGTCTACAGACGTGTATATATGCAGATTATCTGCCACAGAGGTCGCACTGTGTTCTTTACTGGCACAGTAAATCCGTTACCAGGTTAAATATTAAGGGCATAATAATAAAATATTAATAAAAGTCGAACTAAAGGCCTCATTCTAAGCGTTTTATTGGACTAGATGGCATTGTTTTTGTTTATTTGTTGTCACTCTTATCTGATAATAAATCTGCCTCTCTTCATTCTAATTATACGGATTAATAAAGCCGCGAGGGATCGTGTGTAGATGAATGAGTGCAGCAGCAGCAGCAGCAGCAGCAGCAGCAGCACACCTCTCTTCCGGGGACGGAGCCAGCGGCGCTGCCTTCCTGCGCTCCCTCCAGCCCCAGGACAAAAGAGGGAGGAAAAAAAGGCACATTTCTGAAAAGCAAATACTCCAAAACGTGAGCTTTTTCTGCGCAGCAGTTCTTCGTTTCTACAAACCCCGTTAAAGGTCGACGTTTAAATGACGCAGAAAAGTATTTCCCAAGGGCCAGTGTCGCAGAGCAACACTTTTCTTTGCAAGCATAATCACAGTTAATTGCTCCTTTAAGAAGGTGTTGCACCATGTGAAATCATTTGTCCGAGCTGATGTGGGAGAAATATTCAGAGGCCTGGCCTGAGCTGTCTCGGCTGGCTGATGAAAATCATTTCGACAAACTGGGGAAAGTTCTGCTGAATGCACTTTTTCTTCAGTTTTCCTCTGGCTGAAGCTGGGTGGAGGACGCGGTATCGATAGGGCCAGTCGATTTAGAGCATGGATTATTGATATCTTGTCGCCACGCTCCCACGCCTTCCTCCAGACACCAAGGAATAAACAAAACCTTTGTACACCGCTGTTATTCACATAATTTATTATTTGTTTATCGACCCCTTCCTCTGTCTTTGTCACTCTCACCTCTGCAGGCAGCGGAGCTGGTGATGTTAAAATGTAACTGTTGATTCTGTATTTGAACTAAATATGTTTTACACAAAGTTACAAAGAACATGTTAAAGGTCTGTAATGCGTAGGCCACCTCCTGACACGTCACACTCCCTATGGGTATTAAAGCATTCTTCACACGCTTCCTTGATTTCTGTAAAGCCAATAAAATGAACCTCTTCGCCTCATGATGCCAAGACAAACTGCTTAATATACAGATAATGTATGCAAATTACTGCTGATTATTATTGATTAATGATCACGTCATTAATTTGACTTCAACTCATGGGAAAACTTCCCACGGCAATTTCTGTCCAATATAGGCTGGAGAAGTGTTTGATGAACACGAGCCTTTATTAAAATCAATTGTAGTTTCGCGTGCATTATAATGAGCAAAATGATGCGGTTAAAAACAACAACCTAAGAATTGTCAGGCAGATCGCGACTTATCTGCAGTGGTTTTATGCCAGTGTATATGTTAAGCAAAAGCAAGAAATATGCCTGGAAGAATAATGTAAATACATGATGATGATCATAATAATGAAAATAATAATAATTCTTTATGCATGCATTTGAAAGTATCCCATAAAAGTGCGGTGTGATTAGTGTGCGGAGAATTGATCCCTGCCGCTCTCCCAGCAGACTGCAGTTGCTCCATCACCACCGGTCTTTAATAGGCTCCAACATAGAGCCGCCTTTATTCAGCCAAACTAGACGGAAACCATTCCCATATGACATGTAGGCTAAAGGCCCAGGCACCACAGGAATATGACGAGCAGCCTACCATCATCAGTCCAACTGGACTTTATTATATTTTATAGATAATAAAATGCAAATACATTTTAATATTCAATTCTTCTACTAAGCCTCCTTTTGATTATTTTTAAAAGTTACTATTTAATAGTTCGGTCAATAACAACAAAAATATACAACGTTAATTTATCAACACAATATTATTTAATGGAATAATAATAATAACAACAATTACGATAATAATAATGATAATGATGAAAATACTAATAACAATCGGCCTAATAATAATAAAAATAATAGACCAATAATAATATTTTGGTAGCCATAAAATAACTGCTATTACAGATTTGAAATCATGCACAAATAGTTACAATAATATTAATACATTGCTTAATAATTTTTTTACCCATTTTCCATATCGCCTATAAATATAGTAAATGGCCTAAATTACAACTTCAATAGCAACAAGCAAGTTAGTACAAAATATTGCTGCACAATTACCTACTTATTTCATTAACTACTAAATATTTTTGTTTTTGAATAAATGCATTTTTCCTAAACTAAAAAAGAATTACCTTCAGTCCGTCAGTCTTCTCCAGACTGCTGGATGTACGAACGAACGTATGCGGCGGTTTCCTCGAGCCTGCAGTACACAAACAAACAAACAGGTGCAAGGCAAAAGTCATACTTACGAAGAGAAGGTGTGCAGTCTGTCCACCTTCGTGCAAGTGACTTTACACGGCACAGTGGCACTAACACAAACACTTGTCCAAGAAATAACTGCTGCAAACACCGCTGTTACAAATGTGAAAAAAAAGCCTGGGCTTCTCCCCGGTGCGGTCTCTGCTGGTGGAGGCTCCATGCGTCAAACAGCTGCTGGCCGCTGCTTGTCCAGAGGGCAACAAGGTTTACACACACACACACACACACACACACACACACACACACACACACACACACACACACACACACACACACACACACACACACACACCAAATCATAGTCTGTAAAGTGCAACTCAATTCGAGTCTTACACCCATTACGCCTACTTGTGCATTAATGAAGTTTAAAATAACTTCTGCAACTCCAGCACTTTTTGGCACAACATGCTGCATAAAAAACAGCCTAAATACAAAGTTTCTGTAAGCCTGTAAATTCTGAAATTATTTTGTTAACGTTTTATGGCAAAATATAAATATGAGAGAAAATACAGGGAAAAAAATCATAATAAGAATAATTTTTAATAATTCAGGTTAATTTCCATAGTTATAATACGACCTTGACCTCACCATAACTCACTGTGTCCACTGCCGGTTGGAGAAAACCAAGTTGTCGCTGTTAAAGGGGTAAAAATCCAAGGAGGTGCTGGCAGGAGCTGAATGGGGTGGGTGAGGAGGGGGACGAGGGTAAGGGGATGGCAAGGGGGAGGGAGGGTAGGTGAGATGGTGAGGAGAGAGCAGGAGGAGGAGGAAGAGGAGGAGGGGAAGAGATAAGTGATCTAAAGGGGAGACGATAGGACAAAAAAAGTGATGATGATGAATACATTGGAAAGTTTTTTGGCCCCGGCGAGGGTGTCAGATTGAATGGCCTGTGCGCATGTGCGAAGGTGTCCAAACTGACAATGCTGGTGAGATGAAGATAGTGTTGTTGCTGCTTCTGGGCTCACGGAGGACGACGAGAGGAATCTACAAGCCGACAAGATGAGATCCAAGGCGAGGGCGAGAAAACTGGCCAAAAGTAGGTCTTCTTTTTTCCGCTTCTTATCGCTTCCAGCCACCGGCTCCAAAACTCGTGGTTGTGTAGATGTCCAATGTCCTTGTCATTTGTCATATCCTTAATAGAGGAGGGGGTGACTCTTTGTCCAGAGTTAACTTTTCTGCTAAAAATGTGTCCCGCTCCGGCTGCTCAGCCTGGTTTCTGTGCGTGCTGCGGTCTTGGCTTCGTTGGTTCTCAGTGTCAGAGAGTTTCATGTGTGATGAGAAACGCCGCTGGTGCTTTCAGTAGATTACACTCCTTTAAAGTCAGAGATAAACATTTCCGACCAAATCTGAGCTCGATCTTGTAATTTGCTCGTTTCGGGAGTCGGAGGTTCAGCGGAGGCGCAGATTCGTTTCCCGAAAGTTATCAAGAAAGTTGTCGAAACGGATAGTAACTTTTTTTATTGAGCCGTTCCAAGTCTTGTGAAATAATATTCCCGGCTTTTGAAATAGTGGGCGCTGTGGCACCGCTGCTCTGCTGCTCTGTTGTGAGCAGCACAGCTCACACCGAGCTGAGCGCACTCTTTCACTCGCCTGCAAACGGAGACGCCAGCATGTGAATTTAGACAGAAAGAGCAATATTTTAATGCAGATTTTTTTTTGTCGATCCCATTTGAACCGCAGAAAATATCACTCTCCGGTAACTTTGTTTTGTCCCGGGGCCCTCGGACTGCCGCAGACTGGTTCCTCCTCCAGGGAATGCCAATCAATAATGCGTCTTGTGCAAGAAAGCGCCCATACCACTACTTAGTGAACTGCTGCTCGCGTCACACGGAAAATTCATGTATTCCGTTTTGTGAACATGAGTAGACCTACTTTGTTGTTGGAAATGGACCATGTTTATTGTTTGACTTCTGTTTATTGTTGCTGGGTTGATGTATGGATCGCGTTTATTTACGCCGTCTTTTTTGTTGTTACTTGAATGCACCTTGTTTTCTACGGCTAATTATGTGGGTCAATCTGCTTTTTGTCCGCAATTCATTTGAAAGGCGATTGCTTAACAAGTTAACGCTTTATGTAGGCCTGTTGGCATTTGTTGTAGTCTTTATATGTGTGTTATATTTTATCCATAGTGAGTTTCGATTCGTAGTTTTGTAAAAAGTTAGAGCTAAAACAGGATATATTTAGCCGTGTAGGTCTATACAATTTTTTTTAGGACAATTTTATTTTAAAATGTGATCATTTTAAAATATACCTGTTATTGTTCTTGTGTTGGGCATGCTTGATTGAATGTTTAGAGGCCTTTAAAAACTTTGTAACTTTGCCAAAGCCACTGGCCCTCTTAATTCAACCTTAACCTCAATCTTTATATCACACATAATTCAAGCTTTATAAAAAAATACTTTACACACTGTACTATTTACATTTCAGAGCTTAAGTGAAAAAAATAGGCTATATGTGCACAGCTTTTAAATAAGCGTGCACTTCTTACAATACATTTGAAGAAACTATTACATCTGATAGGATTATTATTAAAGGTTCAGTAAGGGGTTCAGCTCACATGCATTCAGATCAATTATAAGAATAAAAAGAATAACCAACACTGTGTTTTTGCACTCGTGTTTTTGTTATTATTACCTTATTGCTCTTTCATGTTCATGTTCTCCATGATTGGTGCACAGGGATCAAGTTCCCGTATAAAGTTAAAGACAAAGAAAGAAAAAAGAAAAGGAACGAAAAGCAAAATGCTAATTGGGCTACTTTGTGAAAATACTTAAACATGTCGAGGATCCTGCTTCTTGCCAGTAATTGCACTTGGTCTTGATCTCTAAACAGCCTTGATAGTCTGTTGATCCGGGTGCTAATGAACACAAATACCTGGCTTTGTAGCACTCTCACATCGGACCACTGGAAACGTCTGCAGCGCAGAGGCCTCAGATATGTTGTGTTGCAGCGGCAGGACTCAGAAACAGAGCAGACATGACAAAAATATCGTGTTGATCTTAAGATTCAAAACATGCTGGCCCACAACTTTTGAATGCGACGCGTGGGAGTGTATTCCACCCTCCTTTTTTTCTATTTTCTTTCTGCCGCTTGTGTAAAATACTGTCCTGTAGGCCCGCACAGCAATATTCACCAGCTGCTTTATCATTTATTTTTTAACCCTCGTGTATATTTTCTTCTGTGGGCAGATAGCACACACAGACTACACGTTAAAGGCCACTACTCTTGTGACTCCGCAGTCCAACATGTAGTCTATATACAATATGAATATGTGTGTGTTTTCTTCATTAGCATTCAATCGTTCTGGTTTGTTTACATAATGCTTTGGGGTCAGGATTAAGTGTGTTGATGTTTGGATTATAATGTGATATTGCCCTCCCAGGAGGCCTTTTTATTTATTATAAAGAAATATTACATTTCTTGCTCTGTTTCCCACGTGTTAATATTTTGTTTTTTATTGAATTTCTTACACAGTTTTCTTACACAGAGTTTAATTTCAGACTACCTGTTGTATTGTTTTGGATTGCATTTAATTTTAATCATCAGGACCAATGTTCTATCTGCTATACAGTCGTATGAATTGAAAATTATGAATTGAAAATTTTAATGTATTTTCCCAGATTTCTTTCAAATAAAGAAGAAATTATGTGACACACACGAGCCTTAAAACCACATCTCTTTTCATCCAAGATAGCGGCTTTGATATGAGATCTGGTCTCTTGTTATCTTAACACCCAAAAATCGATACAGGCAATCTAGCGGAGAATACAGCACCAAAGAGACAATTAGTCTTTTGCACCTGCAAGTTCATTTGCTAATTCTAGTCCATACCTGTTGTATATTCCTGTGCGCTGCAGAGGAGATGTTTTATTTCTGTGTTCTACTGTTTGCTTTGAATTCGGTTTGGATCAATTAAAACTTCCAGTTGAGTGAGTGCAGATTTTTTTCCTAGGTATTTTTAGGTGCACAGGTGAGACGAATAGACACACACACACACACACACACACACACACACACACACACACACACACACACACACACACACACACACACACACACACAGACACACACACATAAACAGGCGCTGCTTTCTCGCTCTACTGCACGCGTACAGCCGCGCATTAACGTCACCACAGAAACCTGAAGAAATATAATTAAAACAGAAACGTGTAACAGCTTTGCACACATTCGGAGAAACAGGAAGGTGTTGAACCCACACTGACTCTGACCGCAACTTACACACGTTATTGATTTTCTAAACCTATTTCGGTTGCTGGGGCCGTCTGCATTATCAAGTCAATAAAATGAAAGGTAGCGCCACGCGGGTTTTTAACCACTTGATTTATTTTTTTTGCTGATATTGCACAAAATTACCCCCACCCTACTCCTCACTGAACAAATGCACACAGGTTCTGACAGTTTCCTTCTCATTCACCCTCTGTGCCTCTCTATATTTCTGGCCTATATATCCTAATTGCAAGATATCCTATTGATCTTTGTGTTAAATGCCCTTTTTAGATGGACTCCCAGTCATGAACTTGGCCTGGCTCAACGGCTTCTGATGTTTTGACAGAAGTAATAAAACCCAACCCATAACACTTTTAAACCAACAATGGTAGCTATGTTGAACTTCTGGCTAAACGTTCAGGGTCCCGAGCATGCTACTGCTATGCAGCTGTAATATGTGTCAGATAGCACTGCATGTTCACAGATTAGAGCCTGAACATAAAAATGATAGGATCATCAAATGAAAAGGAAATGTACTGTCAGTGTCATTTATGGTGGTGACTGCAATTCATCTGCTGCCTTTTTATGTACTTACATTAAATTCTAAATCTGTTTTAGGTGCTTTTATTTTGAAGTTGGAACATGAATAGGACATTTGTTGATGACTTTTAGAAGTCTAGTTTTAGAGGACCCTACCCATGGTGCAGTGTCATTTTGACTGGTTCAGTTTAATTTGTTGCCTGATAAAATTGATAATGCTAATACAGTGCCTGTAAACATAAAGCTATTTATTTATTTTATTTTGAATGTCAGTAGTGCTGAACATAATGCAAAATAAAAAATACCTGTGAGATCTTTGTTTTATTGCTGCAGACCTTTACTAGATAAAACAACGAGGGAAATATGAGCCTCTTGTGGTCCCACAGAGCCCATTTGCATTCATGTGTGATGATGTGAATGATCTTAGCAGCGCTCTGAATCAGACATCACTGGTTTTGTAGTTTTACATCCCTGTCTAAAATGAGAGACTGTGACCGCTGCAATAATCACAGTCATGGGAATCTTTGCATCCAAAAACTGAAGCCATTCAAAGGATGTCAGATTGTGTTGGTTCTGTGCAGTGCAGTCTTTTTTTGTTTTTATTAATTCTCAGAAATACTGTTCACCATCCAATCAGGAAGGTCACCTGCTTTGCTGTGTTTTTGAAAAATCAGGTTTTTTTTGGTACAGAAACGCTTCGTTTACTTTATATTAGTTTTTTTCCTGAGCGTTTGGATGGATTTTAGGACCGTTTGTGTCAACTTTTTGAAGGATTGAAAA